>NC_069502.1:164892028-165192028 GCF_027579735.1 Bombina bombina
CAAGTAAATACATTAAATTATTTTAAAGTATAGCATAAACAGAGAGCCATTTAAAAACAACAGATTTTTTTTACTCTGTTTTAATTTTTTCACTTGTTGCCGCAATTGTTGGGAAGCTGGGAGGGCTCTGGTAACCGTTGGCTAATAATGCTACCCCTATTAAGGGATATTAATAGAGTATTGCATTACTAGCTACCACGATAAAGCTCCCAATGTCATAATCCCCTCCTAAACCCTTGCAATTACTTTGCAACATAGTAATCTGTAAAAAACTGAATACTTGGTTACTAAACAGAGATGTGTTTTTAAACCTCTCATGGCAGGCCAGCACAATATTTCTTGTTATTTTGTTGCTGTCTTTTTTTTTTTTTTACTTATTTGTGAACTTATTAAAAGCTAACTTTTAATGATATTTATTTTTCTATGTGCTAATAAGAGCATTCTCTTTTATGCCTATAAACTATAGGTTTACTTTATGTATACTGTACATTAATGCTCCATAGCACACTTCAGACTGCTTACCTCATGATAGCTTATACAAAGTCAGCCTGAAGATAACAAACCATAACTATTTAAACCTAAAGGGACCTACTCTTTTTCTTTCCTTGACTGCAGAAAATGTATATATATATTTTTTTCATTTATTAAAAAAAAAAAAAAAGCCTTTTATTTTTGTGGTGGGGGAGGGAAGAGAGCTGCTTGAAAGGGATTAGGGGAGGGGTCAGGGGGTGGGATGTGTCGGGTGGGAGGGTAATCTATACACTAAAGCTAAATAACCCTACAAGCTACCTAATTAACCCCTTCACTGCTGGGCATAATAAAAGTGTGGTGCACAGCGGAATTTAGCGGCCTTCTAATTACCAAAAAGCAATGGCCATATATGTCTGCTATTTCTGAAAAAGGGGGTCCCAGAGAAGCATTTACAACCATTTGTGCCATAATTGCACAAGCAGTATGTAAATAATTTCAGTGAGAAACCTAAAATTTTGAAAAAGTTATTTTTTTTTTATTTGATCACATTTGGCGATGAAATGGTGGCATGAAATATACCAGAATGGGCATAAATCAATACTTTGGGTTGTCTACTAAAAATAATATATATAGTTTTGATAGGTAAATATAAAAAAGACTATTTGAGTTTAAATGTAGTGATGGCAAAAATGCTAAAAATGCTCTGGTCTTTTGGGGAAGTTTTTGTCTGAAATGCCCGGTCCTTAAGGGGCTAAAGTAATAGAAATGATAGCTATCTTTAGGTTGCAGGTAAAAGCAGTATTATGACATGTAAATATTGGGTAAATAGCATAAGATATTTTTGGTTTACACTTGGTCCCATCTCCTCTCTAAACTGTTCCAATTTACAGATGCAAATATTCCGAAATCCAAACTATTCCGAAATTCAAACCTTTTCCAGTCCCAAGCAGTTTGGATAAAGAGTTTTCTATCTATACAGCTATATCTCAAGTAATCCTAAATGCCAAACCCTAACACGACAGTTGTTGTAATACGTTGCAGTAACAAGTATGTTATGCAAATGTTATGAGTAATTACATTAAATGATAGCTAAAGGGTACCTTTTTATGCTTGCATATATGTATGTGCTTTACAAAGAGCTTTAAACAAGTGTTTATATTTAACAAGTAGTTTAATGGATAATGTGCTTTACTGGAGCTCTGGGTGGCACCCATGCTATAAAATGATTTTATAGTACTTTACTGGCAACACACCCTCACTGTATCTTAAGCATCAAGTTGACGTCACTATTTCCCCAATATCTGTCTATCCCGGCTATCTCTAGCTGGGCCTAGTTCCTTGTGCTGGTGTGAAATAATCAGATTAGTAAAAATGGTTATTAACCTGGATTAAAAATCCCAGCCCTAGCCCCCCTGTGCTGTTGCTCGGCCCTGCCCTCCCCTGTGCTGTTGCTCGGCCCTGCCCCCCCCCCCCCCCGTGCTGTTGCTTGGCCCTGCCCTCCCCCGTGCTGTTGCTTGGCCCTGCCCCCCCCACCCGTGCTGTTGCTTGGCCCTGCCCCCCCCTGTGCTGTTGCTCGGCCCTGCCCCCCCCCTGTGCTGTTGCTCGGCCCTGCCCCCCCCCTGTGCTGTTGCTCGGCCCTTCCCCCCCCTGTGCTGTTGCTCGGCCATGCCCCCCCCGTGCTGTTGCTCGGCCCTGCCCCCCCCCCCCCCTGCTGTTGCTCGGCCCTGCCCCCCCCCTGTGCTGTTGCTCGGCCCTGCCCCCCCCCCCCCTGTGCTGTTGCTCGGCCTTGCCCCCCCCCGTGCTGTTGCTTGGCCTTGTCCCCCGCCCCCCCCCCGTGCTGTTGCCCGGCCTTGCCCTTCCCTCCCCCTGTACTGTTGCCTGGCCTTGCCCTTCCCTCCCCCTGTGCTGTTGCCTGGCCTTGCCCTTCCCTCCCCCTGTGCTGTTGCCTGGCCTTGCCCTTCCCTCCCCCTGTGCTGTTGCCCGGCCTTGCCCTTCCCTCCCCCTGTGCTGTTGCCCGGCCTTGCCCTTCCCTCCCCCTGTGCTGTTGCCCGGCCTTGCCCCCTCCCCCCGTGTTGTTGCTCGGCCTTGCCCCCCCGTGCTGTTGCTCATTCTTGCCCCACCGTGCTGTTGCTCGGCCCTGTCTCCTGACTGTGCTGTTGCTCGGCCTTGCCCCCCCTGTGCTGTTGCTCGGCCTTGCCCACCCTGTGTTGTTGCTCGGCCTTGCCCCCCTTGTGCTGTTCCTCGGCCTTGTCCCCCCTGTGCTGTTGCTCGGCCTTGTCCCCCCTGTGCTGTTGCTCGGCCTTGTCCCCCCTGTGCTGTTGCTCGGCGTTGCTCGGCCTTGCTCCCCCCACCTGTGCTGTTGCCCTGCCTTGCTTCCCCCACCTGTGCTGTTGTCCGGCCGTGCCCTTCCCTCCCACTGTGCTGTTGCCCGGCCTTGCCCTCCCCCCTGCTGTTGCCCGGCCTTGCCCTCCCCCTCCTGTGCTGTTGCTCGGCCTTGCCCCCCCCTGTGCTGTTGCTCGGCCTTGCCCCCCCCGTGCTGTTGCTTGGCCTTGCCCCCCCCATGCTGTTGCTCGGCCATGCCCCCCCCCCCCCCTGTGCTGTTGCTTGGCCATGCCCCCCGAAATATCTCACAATGAATAGGTGAAACAGTGCTAGCTATTCGGAATGAGTGAATACAAACACAGATGTTTAGATTTCTCAAATGTATGATTTGTAATAGTGTAATAAATTTGCTCTCATTAAACTCTACAGTTTATCACAGAGGTGTAGGGTCACTGATCTTAAAAATCCATGTTCAAACAAATTAGAGTACACCATTTTCTTTTATAAGGTGGTGAGAGTCCACAAGCCATCACTTGTGGGATTAAACTCCAGTCTTTTAGGAGTCAGGAAAAAAAATATCCAACATACCAAAATCTTTTAATACCTCCCACCTCTCTGCATATCTCAGTCTTATTTTTATCCCTACAGGACAGTTTTTTTTTTTTTTTTTTTTTTTAACCTAAAGTGGTTTCTCCTCATAACAGTAATCAGGAAATTGTTGTTCCTTCCTTGTGTCCTGCTTTAAAAAATGCTAAAGAGCGACTTCTACACAATTTGGCTGTTGTTAGACCTTTAACCCCTTAAGGACCAGCGACATACCCTGTATGTCGCTGGCCTTTTTTTGGGACTTGATTGTTTTATAGAGCGGTCTTGCCACCAGCGTTGAGACTGCTCTATTCCACAAAGCCTGCCGGAGGGAGGGCATTAATAGCGTGTTCTTGTTAGACTTGTGCTATTATGTCCTGAAAAAACCCTTAACGACCAGTGACATACAGGGTACATTGTGGTCATTAAGGGGTTAAAGTTTTATCTTCACGCTACTAAAGACTTCATGCAATCTTCAGCCTTATTTGATCATTTCTCAGGTCAGTGTAAGGGTCAGAAAGTTACGTTGGCCTCTTGGTTGAAATAATTTATAAAGCTTAAAAGGGGAAATCTCCATCACCTCATATTATAAAAAATGTGGAATAAATTTGCAAGGCTGCAACTTGGTCTTCTCTTTACACTTTTACAAAGTTTTACCTTTTTATTGTTTTTGCCTCTTCTGAGGCTGAATTTGGCAGAAAAGTTCTCCAGGCCACAGTATCTGATCAATAAAGTGCCTGCCTTTTTATCATTTCCCTTCTTGGCATTGTAGACTTCACAGCTTGGGTATAAGAACCCACATGATGGCTCGTGGACTCTCACCGCCATGAAAGAAATTAATTTATCCGGTAAGCATTAAGCCCTTTAAGTGCTCACTGACCAAAAAGCAGAACTCCCACACCTCTTTCAGAATAGTTACACTGAACCAACTCTAATACTAGGAATATCCTTTTAAAAAATACTTGGAACTCTATAATTAGACGGTTTACTTATAGTTAAGTGTGTTTTTAATTCATATTAAAGTATTTACAACCCTGATAGGTTAAATGTTTTTTTTCCCTTTATCCTTCCCAATCTGAAGTCCGTGCTTTAGTAATTCTACGTGAAGATGAAATACTTCTCCGCCATGTATTACACCCAAGAGAGTTCCTCACAATTTCCCATGGTTCTTAGTAACATAATGAGGCTACATCATTAACCCATTTAAAGCTGCAGATGACTTTTTACAAGGTTGCTGTGATGTGCTCTTAAAGGGACGTTGTATGGTAAAATTGGTTTCCCCTTAATGTGTTTCTGCAGATTAAATGTATGTAAAATTGCTCCTTTACGTTTAATTTTGCTAGGTTTGCTCATTTAAATCCCTTTGCAATGCTCACACGAACAAGGCAGGTTGAGCCTGCGGAAAGAACAGACATGCCCATGTTATCTCTGTCTGTACACAAATGGCAATAGTTTGAACGGTTTTGAAATGTTAATTTACATGTGGGGTTTTCAATGAGAAAAAACAGCTATTTCAGATACAAAGCTCTCATACCCCCACTGGGGGGCTGATTTATCTTGCCGCCTTTTGTTCAAATGAATGTTCTACTGCAGTATGCATATGTTCAGTATGAGTGGTGGTTTTAACAGGCAAAAACATTTTAAACAGAATAAAAGTAACGGAGCTGTTTGCAACCAATTATAGTGCTCCTTATATGTAATGTATGAGACTCATACATTACAATACAAGGTGTAAAAAAAAAATCCCAAATATTTTGTGTGATTTCTCTCCGTACCGGTGAGGGTTTGAATATCGGGTCCTTCGAGAGAGATAACAGTTGAAAATGTTGTGTTGTATATATTGTTTACTTTAAATGGAAAATATCTGGAATCAATTAATAGCTTCCAAAATGATGTATAGTCTTTTATGATGAGATAACCCTAGATCTTTATTCAATTTGTGTTCAACTATTTGTCTGGTGAGAACCTGTAATGTGGCTGACAAGGAACAATCAAAGGTCAGTGGGAAACTCTGGAGGCAGCAGTGCCCTTGACGGTTTCTGTTCACATAAAATGTTTTTTTTTTAAATTTCCAAACGGTAATAACAGGTGCTGTTTGGGTGGAGTATGATTATGTTGATCATAAACTTGTCATTATCATAGAATATTACAAAGATACTAATATTGTTTTCATATGCTTCTGATTTAGAATATATTTTCATTTTATGTGGTTTTGTGGTAATGCAATCCTTGTAGTCCGATTCCTAGATTGCCTAGATAAACCTTTCAGCAAAGTATAACAAGAAAAGGAAGACAATTAAATAATAAAAATAAATTGCAATGTTGTTTACAATTTGTATTCTCTATCTGAATCGTGAAAGAAAAAATTGGGGTTTCATGTCCCTTTAATTATATTCAAGTTTATTGCATGAATTTTAGGACACATTGAGTGTCAGAGAGCACTACTACTGAGCCTAAAATCTCACAACCATAGGGAAGGGAACCTTATGTTGTATTGGAACAAACTGCACTCCCTGAATGGCAGCTGTGTTCTCAGTAGGATCAGCGAATGACTTCCCAGTAGTGTGTCCTGTAGTTCAGAAGCACCCAGGAGATGTGTTCCAGCTGTCCTTACTCACATATGTGATATGTAAACATGAGTTTGACTCTGAACGTTTGACAGATTTTATAGGCAAGCTTAATGGTTTGTTTGCTCACAGTAATACAGGGGTTAAACTAAAGACCCAACGTTATTGCCTTGTGTCGTAACAAAACAGGCTAACGCTGCAGTCCAAAAGCCTTTAATATAATAGCATTTGTGTAATTGAGACAAAAGGTGAATGAACAGGTCTATGAAGTGGGCACATTTGTAACTTTTTATTCTATCAGTGGTGCTCTCACAGCATATTTATTAAATAAAAAATGTGACATAATGGTTTGTTTCTGTTGATAAATTTGGTACAAACTCACACTATTTGTGCTTATCTGTCTATGAATACCCTATAACATATAGGGTGGTATGCATACTGCTGTCTTATTATGTCTGGCTCGTTGTGCATGCTGATACTAATATATATATATATATATGTATGTATATGTGTGTAATAAATATATATGTTTGTGTGTATATGTATGTATATGTATATGTGTATGTGTATATATATATATATATATATATATGTGTGTGTATACAGTATCTCACAAAAGTAAGTACAGCCCTCACAGTTTTGTAAATATTTTATTATATCTTTTCATGTGACAACACTGAAGAAATGACACTTTGCTACAATGTGAAGTAGTGAGTAGGGATCCACCAAAATTTCGGCAGCAGAAAGTTTCGGCCGAAAATTGCATTTTTGGCTATTTCGGTTTTCAGTTTTTTTTGCCTGTTATTTTCGATAAAATTATTGTGTAGCATGTTTCAAATTTTATGCTAGCCTAGAGCTGCTGTTCAAGTTTATTACTTGACTTACTTTTCTGCATATAATGAGTTTTCTAGGACTATACTTTATTTGGATAATTGGTGAAAAAAAAAAAAAGTTTTGGTCCAGAATTTCCATTTTGGTGCATCACTAGTAGTGAGTGTACAGCCTGTATAACACAGTCCAAGTGGTACAGCACTAAGATAACAAGGTGGTGCAAGCTGTAAGGGTACCACACAAAACCCTTTAAAGTAGTAACACAGTCCAAAGAATTCAGCAGCACTCACCACTATGCAGAAAATTCCATCTTTTATTGGGATATTCAAAGCAGAAAAGACAACGTTTCGGACCTCTAGTCCTTAGTCATGTCAGTTGACATGACTAGAGGTCCGAAACGTTGTCTTTTCTGCTTTGAATATCCCAATAAAAAATGTACAGCCTGTATAACAATGTAAATTTGCTGTCCCCTCAAAATAACTCAACACACAGCCATTAATGTCTAAACCGTTGACAACAAAAGTGAGTACACCCCTAAGTGGAAATGTCCAAATTGGGCCCAATTAGCCATTTCCCCTCCCTGGTGTCATGTGACTCGTTAGTGTTACAAGGTCTTAGGTGTGAATGGGTTGCAGTTTTGTTAAATTTGGTGTTATCGCTCTTGCACTCTCTCATACTGGTCACTGGACGTTCAACATGGCACCCAATGGCAAAGAACTCTGAGGATCTGAAAAAATGAATTGTTGCTCTACATAAAGATGGCATAGGCTATAAGAAAATTGCCAAGACCCGGAAAATGAGCTGCTGCACGGTGGGCAAGACCATACAGCGGTTTCACAGGACAGGTTCCACTCAGAACTGGCCTCGCCATGGTCGACCAAAGAAGTTGAGTGCACATGCTCAGCATCATATCCAGAGGTTGTCTTTGGGAAATAGACGTATGAGTGCTGCCAGCATTGCTGCAGAGGTTGAAGGGGTGGGGGGGTCAGCCTGTCAGTGCTCAGACCATACGCTGCACACTGCATGAAATTGGTCTGCATGGCTGTCGTCCCAGAAGGAAGCCTCTTCTAAAGATGAAAGCCCACAAACAGTTTGCTGAAGACAAGCAGACTAAGGACATGGATTACTGGAACCATGTCCTGTGGTCCACTGAGACCAAGATAAACTTATTTGGTTCAGATGGTGTCAAGCATGTGTGGCGGCAACCAGGTGAGGAGTACAAAGACAAGTGTTTCTTGCCTACAGTCAAGCATGGTGGTGGGAGTGTCATGGTCTGGGCCTGCATGAGTGCTGCCGGCACTGGGGAGCTACAGTTCATTGAGGAAACCATGAATGCCAACATGTACTATCACATAAGGAAGCAAAGTATGATCCCCACCCTTCGGAGACTGGGCCGTAGGGCAGTAGTCTAACATAACGACCCCAAACACACCTCCAAGATGACCACTGCCTTGCTAAAGAAGCTGAGGGTAAAGGTGATGGATTGGCCAAGTATGTCTCCAGACCTAAACCCTATTGAGCATCTGTGGGGCATCTTCAAATGGAAGGTGGTTGAGGGCAAGGTCTCTAACATCCACCAGCTCTGTGATGTTGTTATGGAGGAGTGGAAGAGGACTCCAGTGGCAACCTGTGAAGGTCTGGTGAACTCTATGCCCAAGAGGGTTAAGGCAGTGCTGGAAAATAATGGTGGCCACACAAAATATTGAAACTTTTGGCCCAATTTTCACATTTCCACTCACTTTTGTTGCCAACGGTTTAGACATTAATGGCTGTGTGTTATTTTAAGACGGCAAATGTACACTGTTATACAGGCTGTATAGTCATTTCTTCAGTGTTGTCATATGAAAAGATATAATAAAATATTTAAAAAAATGTGAGGGGTGTACTCACTTTTGTGAGATACTGTATATGTGTGTGTGTATGTATTTGTGTGTGTGTATATATATATATATATATATATATATATATATATATGTGTGTGTGTGTGTGTGTGTGTGTGTGTATGTATATGTATATGTGTGTGTATATATATATATATATATATATATATATATATATATATATATATATATATATATATATATATATATATATATATATATATATAGGTAGCCCTCAGTTTACGCCGTGGTTAGGATCCAGAAGGAATGGTTGTAAATCGAAACCGTTGTAAATTGAAACCCAGTTTATAATGTAAGTTAATGGGAAGTGAGGGAGATAGGTTCCAGGTCCCTCTCAAAATTGTCATAAGTAACACCTAATACATTATTTTAAAAGCTTTGGAATGAAGACTTTACATTCTAGACAGCATTATAAACCTAATAAAATTGTCACACAACACAGAATATATAATTAAACTAAGTTAAATGAACAAAAATGTATGCTAAACAGCATTATAAACCTAATAAAATAATCACACAACACAGACTTCACTTGCATTTTTCTGCAAACAGTTCTTTCTATGCATTCCAATCTGGACTGAGTTATAGACAGGAAGATCTTGTTCCTTTGAAATCTGCTTGATAGCTCAGGTCTGGTTACACTGAATAATTTCAGCTTGCTTGGCTTTGCTGCAACACAAGCGTTCAGCTCCACCTACTGGCTATTTTAATAAATGCACTGCTTCTCAATGCTTTTCAATAGCAGTCACATGACTGGAAAAAAAGGTTGTTATATATCCTTTTCGGAGCTTTTTATTTTTACGTTTTTTTTTTTTAGTAAACACTTCGAAATAAAATTATTTGTCGGAAACAAATGCAAGTCAAATAAGTTTTTTACAGTCACTAACAGAAAGTGAATTTCGTGTATTACAATTCCTACTTTGCTAGAACTATAAATGACACCACCTATCTGAGACTGCTGTCTAGCTGACACTGAATTAGTATGCTTGGGCAAGGTGTAGTAATTGTGCATTATATGTAGTAGATATTAGTATTTTGTTTGATGTGACGCCTCCCTGTGCAGGATTCTGAATGAATTCCTACTGACTGCACAAGTCATCAGTGCATTAAGTTAATGGTAGACGGTCATTAGCATCTAAACATATTTCATTGATCTCCTGGTGTGCTTTGATCAAAATTAGAATCCATCCTTAAATCCTATTACTTTGATTTTTAAACAAAGCTTGGTTCAGTATATAAAATATATTTATATTTCTCCTCCAAACTGCTCTAATGCCGCCCCTAAATGTAGGCCAGGTTTTCTCATTACCTCTGCAATTCCATTTACCAATAGCAGGGAAGCATGGATCCTCTAATTAGAATATTTAGAACTATGTGTCTTCTCAAACTCTGCATTACAATATGAGGGCAATTGCATGTGCTGTGACTGGTAATTCCTTACACTTTGTTTGTTTATCCACTCTGGCGCAGGATGCTATGCTTTGCTGTGATCTCATGAGATTTCACGACTATCTTGTGAGATTTCATAGTAAACTTCCTTGAATAGGGAAATAACATGATTTTGCCTGCACATGCCAGATGCGCCCTCACTTGCAAGTCCTGGGACTTTTATCCTGGCTGGTTAAAGTCCCTACACGATGGGGTGTCAATACTTAGGAAATTTTGAGGTAAATATCTTCCTTTTTTACATAGAGATGGTCAGGTGATATTTTCTAGTCAGCTTTTTACAGTTCTAGGAATTCCTATATAAAGCAGAAAAAGAGAGGCGCCACCATAGGACAATATCGTCTTGGACCAAACAGCAGCTAGGGAAAGAGTCCTGCCCCCCCTTGTGAAGTGGAACTACTCAAAAACGCTGCGGCACTGCCAGTGTGCCAGATACAGCAGATCGTGACTATAGTGAGTCGCCCGACAGACACGCTGGAACGTCAGATACGTCGCTGATGTCGTCACAGGGGATAACCCCATCGAAAGGCTCAATTCTCCAGTTTAGGCACAGGCTGTGTTCAGCTGAAAGTACCAATGTAGATACACAAACTCCGAGGGGTAGAGCAAGATAGCTGCAGGAAAGCCTGACGCCCGTTTCCCTAGCGGGACTCTTTCCCTAGCTGATGTTTTGTCCAAGACGATATTGTCCTATGGTGGCGCCTCTCTTTTTTTCTGTTTTATACAGGAATTCCTATCACGTAACTTTTCGTTGGGAGTGCTGCCGCCGGAGGTCTTAAGATCTGCTTGAGGTCTCTTCTTTGTTTTATCCAAGCGCACCTCGATAGAGATACACGCTCTACTGACTTTTTACAGTTATGCTGCATCACTTTCGAGTGCTTCAACATTTGGGTATCATGTCCTTTTAAGTGATAGTGAATATATAGCAATACTTCCTTCCACACATACTTATTAAAGGGACACTGAACCCAAATTTTTTCTTTCATGATTCAGATGGAGCATGCACTTTTAAGCAACTTTCTAATTTACTCCTATTATCAATTTTTCTTCATTCTCTTGCTATCTTTATTTGAAAAGCAAGAATGTAAGTTTAGGAGCCGGCCCATTTTTGGTTAATAACTTGGGTTGTACTTGCTGATTGGACAGCACCAATAAACAAGTTCTGTCCAGGGTCTGAACCAAAAATTGTCTGGCTTCCTAGCTTAGATGCCTTCATTTTCAAATAAAGATAGCAAGAGAAAAAAGAAAAATTGATAATCGGAGTAAATTAGAAAGTTGCTTAAAATTGCATGCTCTATCTGAATCATGAAAGAAAATGTTTGGGTTTAGTGTCCCTTTAAGCTATGTGACACACACCACACTTCTGAAATATAGTTTTTTTTTTTTTTTTTTTTTTTTTTTTAAAGTGTTCAAGTCCTTCTGGCATTTTTTTAATTTTACATATCCTCCCTTCTGCTAAAGCCTTATTTTCTTTTATAATGCAATTTGATGACATGGCCAATAAGAAACATATCAGCCACGTCATAGAAGCAGCAAAGTGTACACCACGTTAAACCGTGAAGGGCAATAGTGTATGCGTAACGCTGCTAGGATAATAGTAGCATGCTCCTTGCGGTACAGTAATAAGTAAAATTCAAAATTATAAGCTTGAAGTAGCTTAACAGGGGTAAGTGTATGGAAGGGGAGATAGCTGTATAATAGATTTATTTTTAATGACACGATGAGTCCACGGATCATCTTAATTACTATTGAGAATTAAATTGTTTAGTTGGATGTTTGTATGGACTAAGAGGCCTTTCAAAGTGTCACTTGCTCACTATGCTTTAAAGGGACATTAAACCCAAAAAAATCTTTCATGATTCAGACAGAGAATACCATTTTAAACAACATTTCAATTTACTTCTATTATCTAATTTGCTTCACTCTTTAGATATCCTTTGTTAAATAAATAGCAATGCACATGTGTGAGCCAATCACACAAGGCCAATATGTGCAGGAACCAAACAGAAGCTACTGAGCCTATCTAGCTATGCTTTTCAGGAAGGAATATCAAGAGAATGAAGCAAATTAGATAACAGAAGTAAATTAGTAAGTTGTTTAAAATTGTATTCTCTATCTGAATCATGAAAGAAAAAAATTGGGTTTAATTTCCCTTTAATGCTAATGTGGAACCACCAATCCCTTTCTGTTCCTTGAGTATTGAGAGAATTTTAAGCTACAGGGATAAACTTTTTTCTGAGCCAACATTTCTTCTGTTATGTGTGATCAGTCCACGGGTCATCATTACTTCTGGGATATAACTCCTCCCCAACAGGAAATGCAAGAGGATTCACCCAGCAGAGCTGATATAGCTCCTCCCCTCTACGTCAGTCCCAGTCATTCTCTTGCACCCAACGACTAGATAGGATGTGTGAGAGGACTATGGTGATTATACTTAGTTTTTATGACTTCAATCAAAAGTTTGTTATTTTACAATAGCACCGGAGCGTGTTATTACTTCTCTGGCAGAGTTTGAAGAAGAATCTACCAGAGTTTTTTACTATGATTTTAACCGGAGTAGTTAAGATCATATTGCTGTTCTCGGCCATCTGAGGGAGGTAAAGGCTTCAGATCAGGGGACAGCGGGCAGATGAATCTGCATTGAGGTATGTAGCAGTTTTTATTTTCTGAATGGAATTGATGAGAAAATCCTGCTATACCGTTATAATGACATGTATGTATACACTTCAGTATTCTGGGAATGGTATTTCACCGGAACTACTCTGTTAAAGGTCACTAATCCTTTTAATAAATATTATCATGTTAAACGTTTTTGCTGGAATGTAGAATCGTTTACATTGCTGAGGTACTGAGTGAATATATGTTTGGGCATTATTTTCCACTTGGCAGTTGTCTGCTTTAAATTGTGACAGTTTCGTTTCTCCTCACTGCTGTGTGTGAGAGGGAGGGGCCGTTTTTGGCGCTCTTTTGCTACGCATCAAAAATTTCCAGTCAGCTACTATTATATTTCTTGCATGATCCGGTTCACTGACAGATCTCAGGGGTCTTCAAACTTCTTTGAAGGGAGGTACATTCTCTCAGCAGAGCTGTGAGAATTTTATATTGACTGTGAATAAAAACGTTACTCTATAATTTTTTATGTCAAATTTAGTTATTGTTATTTACTAATGGGAACAAACCTTTGCTAAAAGTTGGGTTATTTTAAAGTCGATGCTATAACTGTTTTTCAGTTCATTATCTCAACTGTCATTTAATCGTTTAAGTACCTCTTTGAGGCACAGTACGTTTTTGCTAAAAAAGATTATAACCAGGTTGCAAGTTATTGCTAGTGTGTTAAACATGTCTGACTCAGAGGAAGATATCTGTGTCATTTGTTCCAATGCCAAGGTGGAGCCCAATAGAAATTTATGTACTAACTGTATTGATGCTACTTTAAATAAAAGTCAATCTGTACAATGTGAACAAATTTCACCAAACTGCGAGGGGAGAGTTATGCCGACTAACTCGCCTCACGCGGCAGTACCTGCATCTCCCGCCCGGGAGGTGCGTGATATTATGGCACCTAATACATCTGGGCGGCCATTACAGATAACATTACATGATATGGCTACTGTTATGACTGAAGTTTTGTCTAAATTACCAGAACTAAGAGGCAAGCGTGATCACTCTGGGGTGAGAACAGAGTGCGCTGACAATACTAGGGCCATGTCTGATACTGCGTCACAGCTTGCAGAGCATGAGGACGGAGAGCTTCATTCTGTGGGTGACGGTTCTGATCCAAACAGATTGGATTCAGATATTTCAAATTTTAAATTTAAATTGGAGAACCTCCGTGTATTACTAGGGGAGGTCTTAGCGGCTCTCAATGATTGTAACACCGTTGCAATACCAGAGAAACTGTGTAGGTTGGATAAATACTTTGCGGTACCGGCGAGTACTGACGTTTTTCCTATACCTAAGAGATTAACTGAAATTGTTACTAAGGAGTGGGATAGACCCGGTGTGCCGTTCTCTCCCCCTCCAATATTTAGAAAGATGTTTCCAATAGACGCCACCACTCGGGACTTATGGCAAACGGTCCCTAAGGTGGAGGGAGCAGTTTCTACTTTAGCTAAGCGTACCACTATCCCGGTGGAGGATAGCTGTGCTTTTTCAGATCCAATGGATAAAAAATTAGAGGGTTACCTTAAGAAAATGTTTGTTCAACAAGGTTTTATATTGCAACCCCTTGCATGTATCGCGCCGATTACGGCTGCGGCAGCATTTTGGATTGAGTCTCTGGAAGAGAACCTTAGTTCATCTACGCTTGACGATATTATGGACAGGCTTAGAGTCCTTAAACTAGCTAATTCATTCATTTCGGAGGCCGTAGTACATTTAACCAAACTTACGGCTAAGAACTCTGGATTCGCCATACAGGCACGTAGAGCACTGTGGCTAAAATCCTGGTCAGCTGATGTTACTTCTAAGTCCAAATTACTTAATATACCTTTCAAGGGGCAGTCTTTATTTGGGCCCGGTTTGAAAGAAATTATCGCTGACATTACAGGAGGTAAGGGCCACGCCCTACCTCAAGACAAAGCCAAAGCTAAGGCTAGACAGTCTAATTTTCGTCCCTTTCGGAATTTCAAAACAGGAGCAGCGTCAACCTCCACTGCACCAAAACAGGAAGGAGCTGTTGCTCGTTACAGGCAAGGCTGGAAACCTAACCAGTCCTGGAATAAGGGCAAACAGGCCAGGAAACCTGCTGCTGCCCCAAAGACAGCATGAATCGAGAGCCCCCGATCCGGGACCGGATCTAGTGGGGGGCAGACTTTCTCTCTTCGCCCAGGCCTGGGCAAGAGATGTTCAGGATCCCTGGGCGCTGGAGATCATATCTCAGGGATACCTTCTAGACTTCAAATTATCTCCACCAAAAGGGAGATTTCATCTGTCAAGGTTGTCAACAAACCAGATAAAGAAAGAAGCGTTTCTACGCTGTGTACAAGATCTGTTATTAATGGGAGTGATCCATCCAGTTCCACGGTCGGAACAAGGACAAGGGTTCTACTCAAACCTGTTTGTGGTTCCCAAAAAAGAGGGAACTTTCAGGCCAATCTTAGATTTAAAGATTCTAAACAAATTCCTAAGAGTTCCATCGTTCAAAATGGAAACTATTCGGACAATCTTACCTATGATCCAAAGGGGTCAATACATGACCACAGTGGATTTAAAAGATGCTTACCTTCACATACCGATTCACAAAGATCATCAACGGTATCTACGGTTTGCCTTCCTAGACAGGCACTACCAGTTTGTAGCTCTTCCATTCGGATTGGCTACGGCCCCAAGAATCTTCACAAAGGTTCTGGGTGCCCTTCTAGCGGTACTAAGACCGCGAGGGATTTCGGTAGCTCCGTACCTAGACGACATTCTAATACAAGCTTCAAGCTTTCAAACTGCCAAGTCTCATACAGAGTTAGTTCTGGCATTTCTAAGGTCGCATGGATGGAAAGTGAACGAAAAGAAGAGTTCTCTTTTTCCTCTCACAAGAGTTCCATTCTTGGGGACTCTTATAGATTCTGTAGAAATGAAGATTTACCTGACAGAAGACAGGTTAACAAAGCTTCAAGATGCATGCCGTGTCCTTCATTCCATTCAACACCCGTCAGTAGCTCAATGCATGGAGGTGATCGGCTTAATGGTAGCGGCAATGGACATAGTACCTTTTGCACGCCTACACCTCAGACCGCTGCAATTGTGCATGCTAAGTCAGTGGAATGGGGATTACTCAGATTTGTCCCCTACCCTGAATCTGAATCAAGAGACCAGAAATTCTCTTCTATGGTGGCTTTATCGGCCACACCTGTCCAGAGGGATGCCATTCAGCAGGCCAGACTGGACAATCGTAACAACAGACGCCAGCCTGCTAGGTTGGGGCGCTGTCTGGAATTCTCTGAAGACTCAGGGATTATGGAATCAGGAGGAGAGTCTCCTTCCAATAAACATTCTGGAATTGAGGGCAGTTCTCAATGCCCTTCTGGCTTGGCCCCAATTAACAACTCAGGGGTTCATCAGGTTTCAGTCGGACAATATCACGACTGTAGCTTACATCAACCATCAGGGAGGGACAAGAAGCTCCCTAGCAATGATGGAAGTATCAAAGATAATTCGCTGGGCAGAGTCTCACTCTTGCCATCTGTCAGCAATCCACATCCCGGGAGTGGAGAACTGGGAGGCGGATTTCTTGAGTCGCCAGACTTTTCATCCGGGAGAGTGGGAACTTCATCCGGAGATCTTTGCCCAAATACTTCGACGTTGGGGCAAACCAGAGATAGATCTCATGGCGTCTCGCCAGAACGCCAAACTTCCTCACTACGGGTCCAGATCCAGGGATCCGGGAGCGGTTCTGATAGATGCTTTGACAGCACCTTGGAACTTCGGGATGGCTTATGTGTTTCCACCCTTCCCGCTGCTTCCTCGATTGATTGCGAAAATCAAACAGGAGAGAGCATCAGTGATTCTAATAGCGCCTGCATGGCCACGCAGGACTTGGTATGCAGATCTAGTGGACATGTCATCCTGTCCACCTTGGTCTCTACCTCTAAGACAGGACCTTCTGATACAGGGTCCATTCAAACATCAAAATCTAACTTCTCTGAAACTGACTGCTTGGAAATTGAACGCTTGATTTTATCAAAGCGTGGTTTTTCTGAGTCGGTTATTGATACCCTGATCCAGGCTAGGAAGCCTGTTACCAGAAAGATTTACCATAAAATATGGCGCAAATACCTATACTGGTGCGAATCCAAACGTTACTCCTGGAGTAAGGTTAGGATTCCTAGGATATTGTCTTTTCTACAAGAAGGTTTAGAAAAGGGTTTATCGGCTAGTTCTTTAAAGGGACAGATTTCAGCTCTGTCCATCTTGTTACACAGGCGTCTGTCAGAAAATCCAGACGTCCAGGCCTTTTGTCAGGCTTTAGCTAGGATCAAGCCTGTGTTTAAAGCCGTTGCTCCGCCATGGAGTTTAAACTTAGTTCTTAACGTTTTACAAGGTGTTCCATTTGAACCCCTTCATTCCATTGATATAAAATTGTTATCTTGGAAAGTTCTGTTTTTAATGGCTATTTCCTCGGCTCGAAGAGTCTCTGAGTTATCAGCATTACATTGTGATTCTCCTTATCTGATTTTTCACTCAGATAAGGTAGTTCTGCGTACTAAACCTGGGTTCTTACCTAAGGTAGTTACTAACAGGAATATCAATCAAGAGATTGTCGTTCCATCCTTGTGTCCAAATCCTTCTTCAAAGAAGGAACGTCTTCTACACAATCTGGATGTAGTTCGTGCCCTCAAGTTCTACTTACAGGCAACTAAAGATTTTCGCCAAACTTCTTCCCTGTTTGTCGTTTATTCTGGACAGAGGAGAGGTCAAAAAGCTTCTACTACCTCTCTCTCGTTTTGGCTTCGTAGCATAATACGTTTAGCCTATGAGACTGCTGGACAGCAGCCTCCTGAAAGAATTACAGCTCACTCCACTAGAGCTGTGGCTTCCACTTGGGCCTTTAAGAATGAGGCCTCTGTTGAACAGATTTGCAAGGCTGCAACTTGGTCTTCGCTTCATACTTTTTCCAAATTTCACAAATTTGACACTTTTGCTTCTTCGGAGGCTATTTTTGGGAGAAAGGTTCTTCAGGCAGTGGTTCCTTCTGTATAATGAGCCTGCCTATCCCTCCCGTCATCCGTGTACTTTTGCTTTGGTATTGGTATCCCAGAAGTAATGATGACCCGTGGACTGATCACACATAACAGAAGAAAACATAATTTATGCTTACCTGATAAATTCCTTTCTTCTGTTGTGTGATCAGTCCACGGCCCGCCCTGTTTTTAAGGCAGGTAAATATCTTTTAAATTATACTCCAGTCACCACTTCACCCTTGGTTACTCCTTTCTCGTTGATTCTTGGTCGAATGACTGGGACTGACGTAGAGGGGAGGAGCTATATCAGCTCTGCTGGGTGAATCCTCTTGCATTTCCTGTTGGGGAGGAGTTATATCCCAGAAGTAATGATGACCCGTGGACTGATCACACAACAGAAGAAAGGAATTTATCAGGTAAGCATAAATTATGTTTTTCTAATGAGGATGCTGTTCAGGAATCTAATGACAATGTTAAATATATATCGCAGCTTTGTCCTCAAATATTGAACATTGTCATTAGATTTCTGAACAGCATCCTCATTAGAAAATGTTGGCTCAGAAAAAAGTTTATTCCTGTAGCTTAAAATTCTCTCAGTACACGAGGAACAGAAAGGGATTGGTGGTTCCACATTAGCATTAAAGCATAGTGAGCAAGTGAAACTTTGTAAGACCTCTTGGTCCATACTAACATCCAACTAAACATTTTTATTCCCAACAGTAATTAAGATGATCCGTGGACTCGTGTCAAAAACGAAATACATTTATCAGGTAAGCATACATTTTCTTTTATTGTCTCTAAGTAATCAATACAGTAAACCACATTTTCATTTGGAATTTAACTCCTTGATTGTCCAGAGACCCCACAGCAGCAACCTTATTTATGAAGAATGGTTGTGCCCAAAATTCAGTTTAAAGCACAGCTGCAAAGCATACTTGCATTGATGATTGCACCTGTTGATTGACAGTACCATAGACAGCATTCAGATTTTTACCCACACTTGTAAGAGCAGCTAAGTTGAGTGGGAAGTGGGTTGAACGGGGTACTGAACCTGGCTGTCATGCACAGATTGTAGCAGCCGGGCAGAAGTGATGCTCAACCGTGAAAGAAAGAGGAGCAAAGGCTGTCATGTGCAAAGGGTCTATACCATGGCTATAGGGTTATCTGATTATCTACTTTTAGAACTGACTTGACATCCTGGACAACATACAGTATTTTACTTAAAGATGGTTTTCCTTTACTGATTTTATTTTTATTATTTTGAAAACATTTGCTGAGCCACAATTTTCTCATTAAAGCCACATGTTTTTTTTTAACATTATGAGCAGAATTGTCGGCCTCAGACATCTATTTGCCTAATCTTGTATCAGTGGAAAATGTCTTTATCATGACTGCTGCTATTACAGGGCTTTTGGTGTCTGCTCTATAAGGGGTTACAGGAGCTGTTTGTTATATGTACAGTAGTGACGAGTAACATGCCCCTTGATGTTTTGTGCTGAATGCATAGACGTCTCTTGTTGTGTTAAAGCCATCAGATTTTGGCAGCTGCGTGAAAGCTCCTTTCTTTTTAAGCTGTGCTGTGTTGGTTTAAATAAACTCTCCCTTTATAAAAACATGCTGCTTGCAGAGCTACAGTTTGCCGCAATACCAAGCTCCTCAGGTTAACCCTACATATAATCTGCCCACATGTTTATAATAACAAATTCATATATCAAGATAAACAGAACTCTCTGTTCTTCGTACACATTCACTTCTGTGAGACTGTGCCTTGCACAAACAATCAGTCGTTTTAGCAACCAGTTCCCTTTAGAGAATTCTACCGCTAGAATCCATTTAATGGCTGCATGTGTTGTGGAAAATCACTTGTGTTCGGACTTCTGTGGACTGTGATAGACCACGTGTTGTGTTTAGAAGCGCTAGTATTTTTAATACTCTGCATGTGTTTTTGTTTGGTTTATATTTTTATGTTTTTTCCATGTGAATAGATCTATAGAATTATTTATAGCTTAAAAGGACGTGGTTGGCATAAGAATCAAACTGCACTTTTTTGCAAAGCAGTTCAGGTTTACATTTGGTAAGATTAAATGTTGACTTGTAGCAGGTATAAACTTGCAGTGTTTGCATTGTTTAATCATTTGTTTGTTATGTATTTTATATTTAGTTAATACAATTTTGTGGAGGTTTATTTTGTCACTTGTTGTGTAAGTATCTATGCAATACTGTTAATTTTACCACTTTGCCCACAAAGCCTAAAATATTTACGACCTGACCAGTGTGCAAACCCCTGTTCTATTTCATGGACCAGTTGGCACTTCCGGTTAGTATAAAAATAAAGATCTTCAAGTTTTCCTCCATGTCCAAATGGCCCATCTATCTATCTATCTATCTATCTATCTATCTATCTATCTATCTATCTATCTATCTATCTATCTATCTATCTATCTATCTATCTATCTATCTATCTTCTTGATTGAAATGCTTATGTCTCTATCTGATGACTGATGGGTTTAACACATATATATTTACTAGACATGTTATTGTGCTGGTCCTGAGCAAGACTTGCATACGAGGCTGCTATTGCTTGCTGGTCATGTTCTGCTTACGAGTAAAAATGCATTGTTAAAAATAAAACAGGGGTAACCAATTTTATTCCTGACCTTTGTAGACCGTACACAGAGGAATAATAGCGTGCTACAGTTCTCTCCCTCGTTGCTCTCTGCTGTAAGCCAACTGTGTACGGCCCTCAGTGTCTGGTATCTAGGAAGTCTTTGTTTTTTATTTGTATTTATTTTCGATTTATCAAGCCTTCTCCTGCACTACGACTGCAGGTTCTCACAAGAGAATCTGCAGTCCGTATTTATCAAGTGTACACCCCTGTCTGCCGTAGCTTGATAAATAGAGCCCAAAGGGTGTTAAGCTCTATAGTGGGTATTGTAAAGAATCACCCCCCCCTTTTTGGTTTTGGTTTATCCAGTTGTACTTACTCAGTGCAACTTATAACATCCAAGTGAAAGCTATAACACCAATAAGTCAGATAAAAATAAAGACAATTCAAAAACAGAATTACTGAGTTGGAAAAATGATCACCCCCTACTAAAATTACTTGTAAACTCAATCAGCTGTAGCTAATCACCTTCTCAAAGGCACACACAAAGCCATTTGACTTTCAACTGTGATCAGCTGTGGGCATATTGATTAGCACAGCATGAAAAGAGTTTTCCTGGAGCCTTTTAGTCCCAGGTAGTGCAACTGAAGCAACTATGGGTGGCAAGGCACTGCCAAAAGATCTCCGGGATAAAGTTGTGGACAGGCACAAGTCAGGAGATGGATACAAGAAAATATCAAAGGCTTTATAAATGCCTAGAAGCATAGTTAAGTCTATTATTAAAAAGTGGAAGGTTTTTGGTACAACACAGACCCTTTCTAGATCAGGACATCAGTCCAAACTGGATGAAAGAGCCAGAACTAAACTGGTCAGAGAGGTTACCAAGAGGCCCCCAGCAACTCTGAAGCAGTTGCAGGAATTTATGACAGAGTGGTCATTGTGTGAATGTGACAACAATATCACAAATTCTCCACAAATGTGACTTGTATGGGAGGTTTGCAAGAAAAAAGTCACTCCTCATAGGCCACATGCAGTCACGACTGAGCTTTGCCATAACACACCTTGGAGATTCTGAGGCCACATGGAAAAAGGTGTTATGGTCAAATGAGACTAAAATTGAATTATTTGGCCTCAACACCAAACAATATGTCCGGAGGAAATCCAATACAGCTCACCATCCAAATAACACCATACCTACAGTAAAGCATGGATGTGTTAATATTCTGTTATCGGGGTGTTTCACTACAGCAGGCACTGGAGCACTTGTCAGGATAGAAGGAATAATGGATGGTGCAAAATACTTTCAAATTCCTGGGGAAAATCTGCTGCCCTCTGCCAGGAAGTTGTCAATGAGAAGAAAGTTTATCTTCCAACATGACAATGACCAAAATCACATAGCAAAAATGACAACACAGTGGTTGAAGGAGAAAACGGTGAATGTCCTTGCATGGCCTAGTCAGAGCCCAGACTTAAACCCCATTAAATATCTGTGGCATGACTTGAAGACTGCAGCCCACAAACGGTCACCAACAAATGTAAGGGAACTGGAGCAGTTCTGGATGTGCAAAGTTAGTAGAGACATATCCCAACAGACTAAAGGCTGTAATTAAAGCAACAGGTGGTTCAACAAAATACTGACACAAGGGGGTGATCCTTTTTCCAACTCAGTAATTCTGTTTCCTATGGCATGGAGAGTCCATGACTTCATTACAATTATTAGTAGGATATTCAACTCCTGGCCAGCAGGAGGCAAAGAGCACCCCATCAAAGTGCATCTTCCCTTACCCATAATCCAAAGTCATTCTCTTTGCCTTTGTCAATGAGACTTAATAAGAGACTTAATAACTAAAGAGGCTGTTCTGAAGGGTTATTCGTATTTTGCTTTATTATGCAGCAAGGTTTTTTGTCCCTATTATATAAGAAGGGTATATTCTATAAGAAGGTATATAGTGCTTAGATTTTTTTCTATTTATTAGTCAGAAATGCACGCTTTTACTGTGTCACAGTTTTTTTTCAGAGTCTGATCACTCTCCGCTCTTACGTTTTACACATAGTTGAGCGGAGTTAGTATCGGCAGTGAAGCAATCACGTAGCTTTCTCTGTGTAGACTAGTTGGATTGAGCAGAATCTATTAGACAGCTCGCTTAGCCTGATAGTTTATTCTGACAGTGAATCGGTCTCCTTGCAGTTTCTAGTGAGGTCCTTTTGAGGTAAGACTCCTCAAATGTTTAATTTGTTTTCTTCAAAATTACAACTGTCTCTTTCCTATTTTGCTGCTTTCAGTTGCTTGTGGCTGATTTATTTACTGGACTGGTGAAATTTATTATTTTTATATTTAAGAATTGGGAATCAATTTTGTGGTTATGGACCCAGACCAAATTACAACTATTTCCTTTGATAAAATGTTTGCTGTGTCTGGAGGCCCAGGTTGTTCCCCCTGTGCAATTTTGTGCCACTTGCTTATCTAAGGCCCTTAAGTTTAAAGACACATTACTGCCTTCTGAGCCATATGTCTCTCAGGACAATGTTGTTCAGGATGTGCCTCAGCTTTCTCCTCAGATGTTCCAATAGCTGATAGTCTCACATGCAGTGCCCTGTGGTTCCTCTCAACCTCCTGGGGGTGTTTATTTGCCAGGAGATTTTGCTGCACAGATAACTTAGGCAGGGTCTGCAGCTTTATCTGCTTTCCCTACTTTGGGTAAGTGTAAGAAGATATCTAAACATATTTCTGCTGGTAAATCTGAGCTGGTCAACCTTTCCCAAATGTCTGATGAGGAGGATACTTCAGTAGCTTCTGAAGGTGAAATTTTAGAATCTGACATGATGGGAGTAAATTCTTCAGAATCTGAAGAAGGTAATTTCAGATTTAAGCTTTAACATCTCTGTTTGCTTCTGAAGGAGGTTCTTGCTACTTTGGACGACTCCGAACCTTCGGTTGTTGTCAACCCTAAAAAGTCTTCTAAACTTAATAGAGTTTATGATTCTCCCTCTTCTGTGGAAGTTTTTCCTGTTCCAGACAAGATGTCTGAAATTATAGATCAGGAATGGGTTAAGCCAGGGATTCCTTTTCCCCTTCCCATGTTTTTAAAAAGATGTTTCCTGTAGCTGACTCCATTCGTGACTTTTGGCGCACGGTGCCTAAAGTAGGAGGAGCTATATCTACTCTAGCTAAAAGATCTACTATTCCGATAAAGGATAGTTCCTTTAAGAATCCCATGGATAAGAAGCTAGAGGCTTACTTAAAAAAGATGTACGTACATCAAGGTTTACAGTGGCAAACTGTGGCAAGTATTGCTACGATTGCGGGAGCAGCATCGTATTGGTGCAATGTCCTGTCTAAGCTGATATCAGAAGAGACTACGATAGAGGAGATCCAAGATAGGATTAAGGCTCTTAAACTGGCCAATACCTTTATCTGCGATGCTAACATGCAGGCAGTTAGACTGGGAGCTAAGATGATTAGCTTCACTGTTCTAGCTCGCAGAGCTCTGTGGTTAAACGCTTGGACGGGTGATGTAACCTCAAAGGGCAAGCTTTTATCTTTACCTTCATTTGGTCCTGGTCTGGCAGAAATAATTTCCGAAATTACGGGTGGAAAGGGATCTTTCCTACCTCAGGACCAAAAGTATAGACCTAAGGGTTGCCAGAATTCTAATTTTCAGTCCTTTCGTAACTTTAAAGGACAGAAGTCTTCCTACTCTTCTTCCATACCAAGCTTTCAAAGTACGGTTCAAGGTCAAGAGATCCTCAGACAGCTCTGATAGACACTTTAGTGGTTCCTTGGATTTTCTCACTGGCACATCTGTTTCCTCCGTTTTGGTCTCCTTCCACGAGTCATTGCTCGTATCAAACAGGAGAAAGCATCTGTAAATCTAATAGCTCCTGCCTGGCCTCACAGGATCTAGTTCGCGGCTGTGGTGAAGATGTCATCTCTTCCACCTTGGAGGTTACCTCTGAAGAAGGACCTTCTAGTTAAGTGTCCTTTCCTCCATCCAAATCTGGATTCTCTGAAGCTGTCTGCTTGGAGATTGAATGCCTAGTATTGACTAGACATGGTTTTTCTGAGGTGGTCATTGATACCATGCTTCAAAAACCCATTACTCACAGAATTTACCATAAGGTATGGCGTAAATATCTTTATTGATGCGAATCTAAGGGTTTTTATGGGAACCGGGTGAGGATTCCCTGCATTTTATCCTTTCATTAGGATGGTCTAGAGAAAGGGTTGTCAATCAGTACTTTTGAAGGGTCAGATTTCTGCACTGTCCTTTTTCACCAATGTCCAGCTGATTTGCCAGATGTTCAAGCCTTTGTTCAGGCCCTGGTCAGAATCAGGCCTGTGTTTAAACCTGTTGCTCCTCCTTGGAGTCTTAACCTTGTTCTTAAAGTTTTTCAGCAGGCTCCATTTGAGCCGATGCATTCTGTTGATATTAAATTGTTATCTTGGAAGGTTTTGTTTCTTCTTGCTATTTCTTCTTGCAGAGTGCCTGAGCTTTCGGCTCTGCAGTGTGATTCCCTGTACCTTACTTTTCATGCAGATAAGGCGGTCCTTCGTACTAAGTTGGGTTTTCTCCCTAAGGTTGTGTCAGATAGAAACATTAATCAGGAAAATGTTGTTCCTTCTTTTTGTCCTAATACTTCTCAGAAAGAATGTCTGTTGCATAACCTGGATGTTGTGCGTGCTCTAAAATTTTACCTCCAAGCAACTAGATTTTAGGCAACTTCTACTACACTTTCCTCTGGTTAAGAATTGTCGTTTAGCTTATGAGACAGCTGGACAGCAGCCTCCTGAGAAAATTACGGCTCATTCCACTAGGGCTGTCTCCTCATCTTGGGCGTTCAAAAATGAAGCTTCTGTGGAACAGATTTGCAAGGCGGCAACATGATCCTCTTTGCATACTTTTTCCAAATTCTACAAATTTGATACTTTTGCTTTGACTGAGGCCTCTTTTGCGAGAAAGGTTCTTCAAGTAATGGTGCCTTCTGTTTAGGTCCTCCTGCCTTGTTCCCCCTCCCTTTTCATTCTGTGTCCTCTAGCTTGGGTATTGGTTCCCACTAGTGATTGGAATGGACTCTCCATGCGATAGGAAAGAAAACAATATTGATGCTTACCTGATAAATTTCTTTCCGGGCATGGAGAGTCCACGACCCTGCCCTCAATTATAATTCAACAGTTTTTTTTAGTAAACCTAGGCACCTCTATACCCTTGTGTTTCTTCTTTTTTCATTTTCCTTTGGCTGAATGACTGGGGATTATGGGTAAGGGAAGTTAACAGCTTTGCTGGGGTGCTCTTTGCCTCCTCCTGGTGGCCAGAAGTTGAATATCTCACTAGTAATTATAATGAAGTCGTAGACTCTCCATGCCTGGAAAAAAATGTATTAGTTGAGCATGAATTTTGTTTTTATTTTTGTCTGACATGTTGAATGTTCTAAGTTGAGTAATTACAACTGTATAAACAAAAACTGTGTCTTTATTTCAGGCTGCAAAGCAAAAAAAATGTGATCATTTTCAAGGGGGGTGATTCTTTTCAATACCCACTGTATTTGCTGATTGCATTGATATAGGTAATGCAGAGGAGTGCAGTGTCCCCTACTAAAGTGATTTTTTAACCTTTTTTTGCCGTGGCACACTTTTTTACATTAAAAAATCCTGTGGCACACCACCATCCCAAAATTTTAAAAAAAATCACACATTGTAGCCTAATACAGCATATATATATATATATACACATACACACAAACACACACATACTGTATGTATTGTGCTGTTATGCCATGCCTCCTACAAACTACCCCTGCACTGGGAGTAAAAAACAAGCAAAGTTTAAAAAATATGTCACACTGTTGTCAGTCTGCCGTGGCACACCTGAGGATCTCTCACGGCACACTAGTGTGCCACGGCACACTGGTTGAAAAACACTGCCTATACTGCTCTTCCTATAGTACTTGGTACAGTTCAGTAACACATTTCAGGAGAAATATTGTAACTACCCAGTTTGAATACCCTGACAGTACAGAACAATGTGATCTGATGCTTGGCACGCAGCAGAGTAAGGTTTTCTCGTGTAAGCATTGTGCAGAGAACCAAGGGACGTTTGCTTTTTCTAATGATGTTTGACATGTACCCATAACACGGTCCATTGCTTCTGCTCTGTGTAAAGCTGAAAGAAAACCGTACAGTGCGGATTGCGATTTGGCAAAGAATTCTGAACTCTTGGACCCACTGCAAATTCTTTTGTTGCATCGTCCATAAATTCAGCACAGATGAAAACGACGAATTGGTTGCGCACATATTACTGTGGCCATCTGAAGGTGGCCTGTTCCTAATTTTCAAAATGTTGCTGCTAGACCATACTTTTGGCTGAAATAAGCTGTAGTTCATTATTTGCTCTGTAATCTGACCACTGACATTGTTTTTCTCCACTTAACGTTCTCTGCTTGCACAAATATTGCTTGTTCAAACATTGTTTTTATTTTATTTTATGTTTGTTGGATAGAGGCCTAAAATCACAAAACATATCTTAAAATAAGCCAGGTGTTGAAATGTTAGATGTTAAATGTGGCATTGCACCTGAGCACCTTTGAATGTCAGAGAACCGTAATTCATTGCTATGCAATGTGTTACAGCCCTTTCTAGGTGCCAAATGGTTAAAATACAGTAATACTTCTTATCTTATTTGAATTACAGCCCAAGTGTCACAGTTCAAACAAATAAAAAAGGAATTATTCGCTGAAACCTTTTACTCCTGTCCTGGGGTTACTTGACATCTCAGACTGAGGTAGTGTTGACTTGTAAGTATTTCCAAGTGAATTAATGAGAAACCTGGAGTGTTAATGAGTTGCCTGAGGAAATGTTTTAGTGAATGGAACAGTTATAGGCAGGGATTGTTCTGGCTGTGAACCAGTCTGTGGCAGAAAGAATGTAACCAAACGTGAAATGGGAATACTAGTCAACTAATGTCATGCGCGTGCAGCTTATGAAGTGCGAATGTTTCCCAACAACCAATAAACCGAAATGAATGCACTTGAGCGTGTGTAGTAGAAGACGTACTGTAATGCCTCAGACTACCTTACCCAGTCGCTACAAGCAGCATTGTATAACGGCTTCAGTGGTATAGTTTTAAATGCTTGTAAAACTTTTTTATTTTTATTCAGTATAGTACTTAAAGGAACATAAAGATGCAATAGTAAAATGCTATTATACGTTATAGGCATACAATGCTGCTTTAAGAAACACACACACAAAGAAGTTAGAAATACAGTTATAGTCAGCAGCAATACTCTTCTGCTCCTAAACGGGACACAGGACTGTGATTACTGGCTACACGTAGATGCTACTAGTGATTGGTTCCCCAACTTGTGCTCCGGTTTAGATTGGTAGGTAATTAATTGCTGCACTGGAGTTGACTGTCATTTGCAGATGTTACAGGGATATAAAAGTCTGTTTCATTGTTGTAACAGAAAAACTACTAAGCAGTGGGTTAGGATTAATAGAAATCGTTGCCATATGTATTATTCATTATTTATAAAGGATTTAATTCCATTTTTGAAATTTCATGTGTGCAGTGTCCATTACTTCCTTTAACAGCCCTACAAGAAGGCTGGGATCTCTACATGAAGACAAGAGTATTTTTTTATTTATTTTTTTAGATATGTGCACTCAGCGGTTTTGGATACCTCTGAATGTGGAAGAAGGTGGGCACTCCAAACCTCCAAATGCACATATCATCTAGTTTTTTTTCCTTTTAAGTTTTAAGAGACACCAAAAAATAGCTCCTAGTCAGTTTATAGTGTATGATCTGCAGAGGGCTTCTGTTGCAAAAATCATGTGACATCAAAACTTAGGTTATGTAGAGTTTGCAACTTTGTCTCCTTAATTAATTATATACACCAGTGATTTTCAACCACTGTGCCGTGGCACACTAGTGTGCCATGAGAGATCGTCAGGTGTGCCGCCATCGCAGAGGAAGACTGACAGGCTCATCAGGCAGACGGCATAATTTACAACATGACATATGAAGAAAATTTGATTGTTTGTGAATGAATGTCAATATGTCATGTATTGTAAATGAATCATTAGGTGAACGGCCGCCCTGCTTTGAGCAGAATAGACTCGCGGGTGGCAGTACAGTTGCGACGCCGATGATGCTATTGACAGGCGGAAGTTGTTTCTGCTTAAACAGGTTAAAGGGACACTGTACCCAAAATTTTTCTTTCGTGATTCAGATTGAGCATGCAGTTTTAAGCAACTTTCTAATTTACTCCTATTATCAAATTTTCTTCATTCTCTTGGTATCTTTATTTGAAATGCAAGAATGTAAGTTTAGATGCCGGCCCACTTTTGGTGAACAACCTGGGTTGTCCTTGCTGATTGGTGGATAAATTCATCCACCAATAAAAAAGTGCTGTCCAGAGTACTGAAACCAAAAAAAGCTTAGATGCCTTCTTTTTCAAATAATGATAGCAAGAGAATAAAGAAAAATTGATAATAGGAATAAATTAGAATGTTGCTTAAAATTGCATGCTCTTTCTGAAATACAAAAGAAAAAAATTGTGTTCAGTGTCCCTTTAATTTGTTCAGCTTGGTGAAAGGCGGGATTTACGGCTGACATTGGCCGGCTCTCTCCGCGGGTTCTGTCTCCTGTCTACTACTTGCTGGGAACCAGGTGAGGTTAACAGGGCCTATTAACCCATTATGATAATGTCCTTAATTTAATAAAGTGCTAGGTAGAACACTCTCACTGAATGCTATAGGTGTGCCCATGCTTTTTGGCTCGTTCTGGAGAATATAAAAAAAACAAAAATCGCAAACCAATACGAACTCACAAATATTACATAACCTTTATCTGAGCATGTATGCTTATGTTACATTACAACGGTTACAATATAAGAACAGATTGACCTATATTTGTAGTGCAGTCATATTGTAATTTTAAGTATTTTATGAATAAAGAAAAAACAAACTCAGTAAGGATAGTGATGTACCTAAAAAAAGAAAGTAAATTGTACTAAATAAATAATTTCCATGTCAACTCTCCTCAGATGCACTCAACAAAGTTGTCCCCTTTAAAGCTAATTAACAGAAACCCAACATCCCGCCTTTTCTCAAGTAATAGAAGTACCCCCCAATAATACTGAACAGCATTTTTATTGAAAAAGCACTGAATGAAAATAGTAAAGAAGTAAGCTTTGCGACTACTGCTAGGCCGGGAACCAAGCCATGATATGCAGCTAATTACAGTAAGTACAATAAAACTTACCATGAAATTCATGATGAAAAAAATGTATTTTAAACATTAAGCAGAAATGTTCTACCAAATTTGTTATCGCAGGTGCACAAATATCCATTTTACATTACTTCAGAAATTTATGCGGCAAATCCCCTATGCATGGGCGAAATTCTCCCAATTTAATTTTTTCCCTTACTGGCCTGAACAGATGGACTGTGCAGTGCTGTTTAGCAGTCATGAAGATTCTTCTTAGACCAAGGTGCATGACAACAGAAGACAGCATGAAAGATCAAAGCTGTGTAACAGTAGGGCTGGGGTTCAAGTTTGGAATATAACAACCTAACTTTATGAGTGAGGGAGAGAATTGCAATTTAGTACAAGAGGGTGAACAAGCAAGGGAGAAGAATGGATAGAAGGTGAGGAAATTGTGAAGAATTGTGTGAGTGCATGATGTATATACATAAAAAACAGATGTAAAAGTTGCATCTGTATAGTTTGTATGAGGCATGGCATGACAGAAATAAATATATATATACTGTATATGTATGTGTGTGTGTATATATATATATATATATATATATATATATATATATATACATTTTAACAGGGGTGTGTTGACTTTTTAAATCTCCCCTTCCTCAGATGTTCTGAGGAAGGGGAGGTTTACTCCCCGAAACGTCAATAAATTTGACCCCTGTTTTTGAAGAAATCCTGTCTGGTTCCTGTTTTTGCTGAAGATTGTTTATTTCACAGAACCTTCAGGTGGTTGTCTCATGAAGGGCAGATTCACATAGTGTGGCATATATATATATATATATATATATATATATATATATATATATATATATATATATATATATATATATACATACAGTGGATATAAAAAGTCTACACACCCCTGTTAAAATGTCATGTTTCTGTGATGTAAAAACATGAGACAAAGATAAATCATTTCAGAACTTTTTACACATTTAATGTGACCTATAAACTGTACAACTCAATTGCAAAACAAACTAAAATCTTTTAGGTGGAGGGAAGTAGAAATAAAAAAAAACTAAAATAATATGGTTGCATAAGTGTGCACACCCTTAAACTAATACTTGGTTGAAGCACCCTTTGATTTTATTACACCACTCAGTCTTTTTGGGTAGGAGTCTATCAGCATGGCACATTTTGACTTGCAAGATTTGCCCACTCTTCTTTGCAAAAACACTCCAAATCTGTCAGATTGCGAGGGCATCTCCTGTGCACAGCCCTCTTCAGATCACCCCACAGATTTCCAATCGTATTCAGGTCTGGGCTTTGGCTGGGCCATTCCAAAACTTTAATCTTCTTCTGGTGAAGCTATTCCTTTGTTGATTTGGATGTATGCTAGGGCGTTGTCACGCTGAAAGATGAAGTTCCTCTTCATGTTCAGCTTTCTAGCAGAAGCCTGAAGGTTTTGTGCCAATATTGTCTGGTATTTGGAACTGTTCATAATTCCCTCTACCTTGACTATGGCCCCAGTTCCAGCCAAAGAAAAACAGACCCAAAGCATGATGCTGCCACCAAAATGCTTCACTGTGGGTATGGTGTTCTTTTGGTTATATGCAGTGTTGTTTTTGCGCCGAACATATCTTTTGGAATTATGGCCAAAAAGTTTAATCTTGGTTTCATCAGACCAGAACACCTTTTGAAACATGCTTTTGGGAGACTTCAGATTTGTGTTTGCAAAATTTAGCTGGGCTTGGATGTTTTTTTTCGTAAGCAAAGGCTTCTGTCTTGCCCCTCTACCCCATAGCCCAGACATATGAAGAATACGGGCGATTGTTGTCACATGCACCACACAGCCAGTACTTGCCAGATATTCCTGCAGCTCCTTTAACCCCTTAATGACCACAATGTACCCTGTATGTCACTGGTCGTTAAGGGTTTTTTCAGGACATAATAGCACAAGTCTAACAAGAACACGCTATTAATGCCCTCCCTCCAGCAGGCTTTGTGGAATAGAGCAGTCTCAACGCTGGTGGCAAGTCCGTGCTATAAAACAATCAAGTCCCAAAAAAAGGCCAGTGACATACAGGGTACGTCGCTGGTCCTTAAGGGGTTAATGGTGCTGTAGGCCTCTTGGCAGCCTCCCAGACCAGTTTTCTTCTTGACTTTTCATCAATTTTGGAGGGACGTCCAGTTCTTGGTAATGTCACTGTTGCGCCATATTTTCTCCACTTGAAGATGACTGTCTTCACTGTGTTCCATGGTATATCTAATGCCTTGGAAATTCTTTTGTACCGTTCTCCTGACTGATACCTTTTAACAATGAGATCCCTCTGATGCTTTGGAAGCTCTCTGCTGACCATGGCTTTTGCTGTAGGATGCGACTAACAAAATGTCAGGAAAGACCTACTAGAACAGCTGAACTTTATTTGGGGTTAATCAGAGGCATTTTAAATGATGGCAGGTGTGTACTGACTCCTATTTAACATGATTTTGAATGTGATTGCTCAATTCTAAACACAGCTACATCCCCACTTATGCAACCATATTATTTTAGTTTTTTTATTTTTACTTCCTTACACCTAAAAGTTTGTTTTTCAATCAAGTTGTACAGTTTTTGGGTCACCTTAAAGGTGGAAAAAGTTCTGAATTGATTTATCTTTGTCTCATTTTTTTACATCACAGAAACCTGACATTTTAACGGGGGTGAGTAGACTTTTTATATTCACTGTATATATGTGTGTGTATATATGTATGTGTGTATATATGTATGTGTGTATATATATATAATATATAATATATAATATATAATATATATATATATATAATATAATATATATATATATATATATATATATATATAGGTGGCCCTCGGTTTACGCCGGTTCAATTTGCGCCGTTTCAGAATAACAACCTTTTTTTCCATGTGACTGCTATTGAAAAGCATTGAGAAAACAGTGCGTTGATTAAAATAGCCAGTAGGTGGAGCTGTCTGCTTGTGTTGCAGCAAAGATACACACATGCAGGCTGAAATTAATCAGTGTAGCTAGTTAGACATGAGCTATCGAGCAGTTTTTAAAGGAACAAGATCTTCCTGTCTATAAATCAGTCTAGATTGGAATGCATAAAAGATACTGTTTGCAGAAAAATGCAAGTAAATTCTGTGTTGTGTGATTTTTTATTAGGTTTATAACGCTCTATTAGCAAATGTTTTTGTTCATTTAACTTAGTTTAATTATATATTCTGTGTTGTGTGATTATTTAATTAGGTTTATAATGCTGTTTAGCATTTAAAGCCTTATTTTCAAAGCTTTAAAAACAATGTATTAGGTGTTACTTATTACAATTTTGAGAGGGGCCTGGAATCTAACTCCCTCATTTCCCATTGACTTACATTATAAACTGGGTTTCAATTTACAACACACTACAGACATTAAAAAATGTTTAAATGTGTAATATATATATTTCCCTTTTCATGGAGCATTAAAGGAAACCCCCACATTTTCTTTCATGATTTCGATAGAACATACAATTTTAAACAGCTTTCCGATTTACTTCTGTTATCACATTTGCGTAATTCTCTTGTTAGCCTTTGCCGACGGAACAGCATTGCACTACCGGCAGATAGATGAACACATCTAGTTAACTAGCCAATCACAAGAAACAAATGTTTGCAGGCACCAATCAGCAATTAGCTCCTTCTTGTGTAGGATATGTGCATATTCTTTTTCAACAAGGGATACCAAGAGAACTAAGCACATTTGAAAATAAAAGTGAATTTAAAAGTGTCTTAAAATTACATAATCTATCTGAATCAGGCAAGTTTAATTTTGACTTTCCTATCCCTTTTAAACACTAAAGATAAACAATATCCTGAAAAAAGACTTTTCTTAATGAAAGATGCATCTTATTCAGTGTACTTTCCCTAGGTATTGCAAGTTGACTTTTTAGTTTATTCAAATATTGGGGCAGTGTTATGTCCTCTAATTAGGGCAATTTAAACACTTTTTACCTATACCGTTTGTTCACTGATCTACCTTTTAAGGAAATGTTAGTTATTTTTAATCTATTTTAATACCTTACCGGATGTTTTGGCTGCTAATGGGTCAATCATAAGATTGCTATAATACTATTCAGCTCGTTTAAAGCTAAAATACACTTAAGAAATTTCTTGCGTAAGTGTAAGCTACAGGATTGCACTATTTCTACTCGGTCTCTCTTTAATATGCTGCCCTGAATATTCTGGATATGAGGCTAGTTATGAGCTAATTACAACACCGTTGGCGAGTAATAGAGCTTGGTAAAAGCCCATATACCCATGAGTAAATCTGATAAAAGCGCTACCAATTTATCAATTAACCTGTACTATTTCTGCATCATTTTACTTTAAAGGGACATAATACTCATATGCTAAATCACTTGAAACTGATGCAGTATTACTGTAAAAAGCTGACAGGAAAATATCACCTGAGCATCTCTATGTAAAAAAGGAAGATATTTTACCTCACAATTTCCTCAGCTGCAGGTAAAAAAAAATGAAGAAATGATCAGCAGCCAATCAGCATCAGCAGTGCTGAGGTCATGAACTCTTACTGTGATCTCATGAGATTTGACTTAACTCTCATGAGATTTCATAGTAAGCTTCCTTTACCTGATTGGTGAAATAATATGAGAGTTCACGAGGCTCATCCTTTCAGCTGTCCCAGGACAGACATACTAAAATGCTGCTTAGAAATCCTTTACAATGGGAGGTGGCTACTGAGGAACTTTTGAGGTAAAATATTTTTCTTTTTTACATAGAGATGTTCAGGTGATATTTTCTAGTCAGCTTTTTACAGCTATGCTGCATCACTTTCAAGTGTTTAAACATTTGGGTATTATGGCCCTTTAAAGGGACAGTTTACTCAAAAATTTTCTCCCCTTTAATTTGTTCCCAGTGATCCACTTTACCTGCTGGAGTGTATTCAATTGTTTACAAGTAGCTCCTTTACCCTTATATTGGCATTTGAAATTGTTAATTTAGCATGTGGTATCCCCACCTATTCTGAAAGTTTGTGGCCGCGCGTACCAGCTATAGATAAGCTTTGTAAACACAACCAGCAGAAGAAATTACACTCCCAGTGTGATAAAGCAGAGATAAGGTAATAAAATGTTGATTTTCCATTGTTCTCTCAAAGTACTGGTGATTGTTTTAAGGACAGATATAAGATAAAGAAGCAGGTATATGTGCACAATGTGATATAGTAATGAGATCTGATTATACCTACAAGCTCAACCCATTTTATTAGGCTGTGGCTTCAAAACACAAAATCAGAGCTTTAATATACAGAAATAAACCTTAAAAAGCTCATTTTCATACATTTTTTACTCTGCAGTTGGTAAAAAAAAGCAATTGTAAACACATTAAGGGAAAAACTATTTTACAGTATACTGTCCCTTTAAGGAGCATTTTAATGTTGAGGATGGCTAGAAGAACCTGTTGGGACAAGTGTATCCTCCATATAAGAAACTTTATTGGTCATCACTTTTTATTAATTAATTAATTTATTAATTTGATTTATTTTTTACACTATTATCATTATATATTTAATTTGTGATTTTGATCTGTTACACAGTATTATAACTAAAGAAAAAACAACATTAGGAAAGTTATTCTTTGGTATACTCACCTTTCTATTTTGTGTTTGCACTTCAGATACAACAGTTTTATATTGTTATTCCAAAAAAAAAAAAAAAATAGCAAGAAAAGCAGGTTTAGTTAGCAATAGGTATCTATATGCAAGTTCACTTCCCTGGCTCCTTATTCTTTCTAAATCCTAAATTTGAAAAGGTTTTTTGTAAACCCCTGTTTTAGTACTTTAATTAGCTGGCATAGCAGTATAAGGGTTGCCAAATGCTGTGTGCCAAGACACACGTAAGACTCTCTATATAAGGGGTTGGCACCGTGCAGTTTCATGACCTTTGGCGATGTTTGGCTTAATTGCTTGTTATGTTTTTTTCTCTGAAGGAAAATGTAGTTTAATTTTGTGCCCAGCATCATATAGAGAATTATTTTTGGTGGATCAAGATAATTTTTAGACGGGTTAATCTGCTTAGCTAAACTTTGAATCACCTGAGGCCAATGATTAATGGAGTCATTAGTATGATGTCATCTCCCTTCTGTTACTGGGACACCTTGCTGGTCAAGAGTGAGAGAGGGGACTTTGTAGCCTCTCCACATCCCCTCTATATATAACTGAGTCACATGTCTAATTGCATTCTAGACCAGCCCTCTTCTTTCTGTCTCTTCCCAGTCACAGTTCACATGAGTAAGTCAGTGTACATGGAGGCAACATGTAGGATCATAGGTCTGCTTGGGAAAGAGTTGATTATCTTAATATGTTGTTTATTGCTTTTTGTATTACAGGAAAATGGCCCATATGTTAATAACGAATAAGGGGTTAACTATTGCTGGCACCTAATGGGCTGAAAATTTAGCGTTTTTTCTGCTCTGCGTTTGGTAAATAGATATTACAACTTTGCTACCGGCTTTTAAATTTTGACTGTGATAATATACTTACTATCTCAAGTTGCAAGGTGGCTACAGAATATGGTAACACTTTACTATTCAATAATAATCATATGGTTGGTGGTCACTCTGTATCTTCTCTTGCTTAGTTTTTTCCAGCCTCAACTGCCAATTAAATTGCTGATGGGTGTTGTAGGATCTATAAATAAGGCTTTAACCATTGTGGTGCAGAATTAGTAACACAAACCACCAAATTCAACAAAACGGATGTAGATGTATTATGTGTTTTTCATTTGAAAAAGTTCAGTTTGGTTAAAATCCTCAAGGCAGAACATGCAGTGATCTGAGATGTCATCGCAGAAAATGCATCATGTCTGCAGAAAGAACTGGACACATACAGGAACTGTTACTGCTTTAACTTTAATATCAGGCTGTTATCTTCAAACAGCCCTGTGCTCTGGCTGCACTTGTTTTCCTTAACACGATGCAGCTAGAGCGAAGCACTGTTTGAAGAGAACAGTCGAATATGGAGCAGCACGGCAGAGCGATAGTGCACTGATTGATGACTGTCTTCACTAAAAAAAAAAATCATCATTGTAGTAAATGGAAAAAAAGTTCTGTCTCTGGGATTAAAATGTCTTATCGTCAAGGGTTGGAGTTGATCCTAGGAGGGAGAGACTCATCAGATATACCTGTAAGAACATGGGTAAATAATTTAGACACAATTTTCTCACGTGTATCCAATAAATATGTTTGTTGGACATTCTGCACTACATAACGTGTTGTGCCACTGTCGGTGTGTACCGCGTAGTGTAGGGCAGTATTGAAAGATTTTTGCCTATTCACCCATTTAAAATTGGTTTAAAGGGACAGTAAACACCTTGTAATTACAATATATTTATATTTTCTTGCTATTAAATAACAGCAGCCAATTCTAAACATGTTTAAAGCAAATTTAACATCTTGCTAGCTTCATTTGTAGTTTTATTGCCAAACCCAACTCACCATTTTCTTTATTTGGAGGAAGCGAACCAGGCTTTAGTCTGCAGACGGCAAGTCAAACCACAGTTATATTGCTAGGATAAAGTTTTTTTTTTTTTTTTTGCAGTTATCTGTTAAAGCCAAATGGGTAAAAGTATGTAGCAGAGTTGGCCTTGATAAGTCTGCTGGTTTCTTTTCAAGGTTTGAGAATTAAAGGGACAGTCTACTCCAGAATTATTGTTGTTTTAAAAGATAGATAATCTCTTTATTGCCCATTCCCTAGTTTTGTATAACCAACACAGTTATATTAATATACTTTTTACCTCTGTGATTATCTTTTATCTAAGCCTCTGCAAACTGCCCCCCTATTTCAGTTATTTTGACAGACTTGCATTTTAGCCAATCAGAGCTGACTCCTAGGTAACTCCAAGTGCGTGAGCACAATATTATCTATATGACACACATGAACTAACACCCTCTAGTGGTGAAAAACTGTCAAAATGTATTAAGATAAGAGGCGGCCTCCAAGGTCTAAGAAATTAGTATATGAACCTAGGTTTAGCGTTCAACTAAGAATACCAAGAGAACAAAGCAAAAATTGCTGATAAAAGTAAATTGGAAAGTTGTTTAAAATTACATGCCCTATCTGAGTCATGAAAGCTTATTTTGGACTTCACTGTCCCTTTTAAACACTTTTTCAGAACTGAATTACGTGGAAGTGGAGCAAAATAAATAAGTTGTTTTACTATGCATGACTAATCATTTTATTTTCAAATTTCTATCTGTTTACTGCTGTCCCTTACATTAACTGCTTGTTTCTGTCCTCATGTGTTTCACTTCTGATATATGATTGGCCCGCATTCGCCTGTGACTGGCAGGATAACCTTTTGTTTGTTTAATGCTTTCATGGGTGCTTATGTTGGCACAAATCCAGGGGTAGAACAAACAGGAAACTGTGTGTGAAGAACGCCAGTCATCCGTTCAAAGGGTCTTTCTTATTGGTTAAGAGAGCTGCACAGCGTCCATCATAAGAGGATGAATTTAAATGCTGGCAGCCAGCAGCCTAACATACATTTTATTGGTTTTTACACTTCCTCTTTTGTTTTTCTGGTTAAACAGCTGCATACAGTTGATGATGCTTTTATTGTGAGAACATGAATTTAATAGCTTTGCATTTAATTGCAATTATTGGGTCAGCAGTGATTATTTACTGGAGCCATTAAAGGGACATTTCGGCTAAAATTAGAATACACACAGATACATTTTCAGTTTTGAATAGAAGCTTTTTTTGCAATATACATGTATTTGCAAAAATGCTTCTTGTAAAAGCTATAGCTGTTTCAAGAGTGTACCTAAGTATGCTCCGTGCATCAGCATTCTAAACATTGCATTTGCCAAGAGAGCCTAATGTGCTTGTATCATCTGGTAATAACCAGGCTCTCTGAGCAGTTGCAGTATTTAAAATGCTGGTGCACAGAGAATCACTAGCTATGCTTCACATGCAGAGAAAAATGATAACACTAAACCAGTGATATCTTTTACTAGAAGCTATACACTATATGTATATTCCAAATATATCATTCATCTATGTGCATTTACATTCTGACCAGAAAGTCCCTTTAAAGGCAACAGTGTGAAATTATTTTTGCGAAATAACGGTTTGTTTGGCTTCTTTTCAAATGTGTAAAAAAATAATAATTTTATTTTATTGAAAAAAAAAGTTATTGCTAAATATATTACACACTCTCTTTTGTTTGTTACTTGTGTTTATATATGGTTGGAATACATCATTTTATCCAAGATTGTGTTTGATTTCCATTTTGTTGCTTTTGATTGTATAAATGTTTTCTAACTTCTTATATAACTGTACAATGCATATGGGCATCAAGAAAAAAATTATTTTAAAAACAAATATATATACTTTATTTTGACTTATAGGGACAGTATACACCAATTTTCTTTTAACTGCATGTTATAGACACTACTATAAAGAATAATATGCACAGGTACTGATCTAAAAATCCAGTATAAAACCTTTTAAAACTTACTTAGAAGCTTAGCACTGTTAAAAAGGTTAGCTGGGACACCCCCTGCAAGTGGTTCTATAGCAAAAAAGCAGACACTCCTCCCCCTTTCTCTGCATATGAAAATACTTTTTACACAAACAGGAGCAAGCTGGAGTAGGTATACCTCGGTATTCTCCTAAAACTTTGGGTCTTGGTTAGGAGTCTGAAAATCAGAGCAATGTTATTTAAAAATAAGCAAAACTATACTTTTTTTTTTATTATTATTATTTTAAAAAAAACTGTATAGGCTATATAAATGGATCATCTACAAAACATTTATGCAAAGAAAAATCTAGTTTATAATGTCCCTTTAATGCATTGGTGCTGCATTTATATAGGTTATTTTGTGTCTCCTGCAGTAATATTTTACAAAACGGTTAACTTGAGTTGATATATAAATAAATAGATCAACAGCAGGTTTGCATTACGTAATATTAATTTGACTCTTGTTGAACTTAAATTTCACTAATTTCCTCTACAAAACAAGTTGTGTTAAAGGGATACAAAAGTATTTTTGCAGTTCTCTTGTATTTTTGTATTTGCGTTTTCTAGAAGTATTTTTGCTATCAGCTTTAATGAGAGATTTTACTATGCATATGCTTCTGGAGCAGTAAACACCTTGAGATTTTTATATAAAAAGTTTTAGTTGTGCATAATGAAACAACTTTGCAAAAACGTTTTCATTATTTTGCCCTCTTTTCATGTAATTTATTTCTGAGAGTTGAGCAGTTTCAGATTCTCAGAACTTTATTTGCTCCATGCTGATTTATCGAGGTTAACTCTGCTACATACAGTATATGTAATGTTTCTTTAACCCAAGTGCAGGGGTTTAGAGTTCATTTCCTCTTTACCTGAGCTCAATAGCTAGTTATGTCTATATCAGAGAGAGGGTGGAGCTTTTTATATAAAGTGCTGCAAAGTAGGTGTTCTCAATACACATTACCATTTGTTACATTTTTACCTATTTATTTGCATTGCGATCAACAAAATATAAATTTACATTGTGTTTTTTTTAATAACTGAAAGAATAATGGATCTGTAAGGTGCTAAGTATCTTGAAGTAAATAAAGTCCCAGTGGGTCACATTATGGTATGCTTGATTTAGCTTTTTTGTACTTACAGTTGTGGTCAATATAGTCAGAATATTATAGAAGGATATTATTTAATTATATAAACTACTTAAATGGACAGTATAGTTAAAACGTAACTTTCATGATTGCGATAGGGCATGTGATTTTAAACAACTTTCCAATTTACTTCTATTACAAATTTACTTTGTTCTCTTGGTATCCTTTATTAAGAGTAACGCTAGGTAGGCTGATAGAAGCTCAGGAGAGTGCACGTCTTCAGCAGTCTATGGATGCAGTGTTTTTAACTGTATAACATTGCAATAAACAATGTTGCAAACACTGCTACCAGATGATTAGAGACGCATGCACGCTCCTGAGCTTACCTAGGATTACTCTTTAACAAATGATAATAAGAGAACTAAGAATAATTGATAACAGAATTAAATTATAAAGTTGTTTAAAATGTCATTGTCTCTCTAATCCATTTTAGTTTAATTTTTACTTTTACTGTCCCTTTAAGGGACTGGGAATAGCTGAAAACGTTAGCTCATGGATAAATAACTGGATAAAAGATAGGGAGCAACGAGTAGTAGTAAATGGATCATATTCAGATTGGACAAAGGTAATAAGTGGAGTCCCCCAGGGATCAGTACTGGGCCCTGTTTTTAATATTTTCTTAAATGACTTGGAGCAAGGATTAAATGGCGACATCTCTATTTTTGCAGATGATACTAAGTTAAGTAAGGTGATTAGGTCAGAGCAGGATGAACTTTCGTTACAAAAAGGATCTGCAAAAATTAGAAGTATGGGCAAGTAAAGTGGAAGTAAAAATAAGCAGGTAACGTATTTTTTAAATGGGACAAGACTTAGCCAAACAGAGGAGGAAAGGGATTTGGGAGTAGTAATAGATAATAAGCTAAAGATGGGTGCACAATGCAAGGCAGCAGCTTCAAAGGCTAATAAGATACTAGCATGTATTAAAAGAGGCATTGGTTCAAGGGAGGAAAGCATAATAATGTCACTATATAAAGCCCTGGTAAGACCTCACCTTGAGTATGGAGTGCAGTTCTGGGGACCGATTGCAAAAAAAGATATTGCAGAACTTAAAAAAGTTCATAGAAGGGCTATAAAGCTAGTAAGGGGATTGGAGAATTTAACCTATGAGTAGAGGCTAGCAAAACTGGGTCTGTTTTCCTTAGAAAAAAGACACTTGGGAGGTGACATGATTACTTTATATAAATATATTCAAGGCCCATATACAAAGATGGCAGAAGCTCTTTTTATTACAAGAAAATTGTTTGTGACAAGAGGTCACAATTTAAGGTTGGCGGAAAGGAGATTTAATCTCCTGCAACAGAAACGTTTTTTTCACTGTAAGAGCAATAAAATTGTGGAACTCATTACCAAAGGAGGTAGTAATACCCTAGATACATTTAAAAATAGTTTGGATACATTCCTGTATATAAAAAAAATTAATGGATATGATTGCTAGTATTAAATGAGTCACCTTTTAGTTGGGTTATTTAATCTTAACTGGAGCTTTTTGTAAGTATTTTAGATTTGTATAGGTTTATCTACTATTTTACTATGTTACTTTTAAACTTGGTACAAATACACATGCTATTAAGGACAGTGTACCATACAAATGGTCTCCCCTTTTAATGTGTTCCCAGTTATCCATTTTACCTGCTGGGGTGTTTTAAATTGTCTACCAATAGATCCTTTACCTTTATTTTGGCATATGATTTTGAGTGGGATATACACACCTATACTAAACATTTCAATGCTTAAGTATTGGCTATAGAAAAGCTATGTAAACATAGCTAACATAATAAATTACACTTCAATGAGAGGTAGGAGATAGAAGAAATACAATGTTAATTTGTTCTCTCTAAGTATTGTGCTTTGGTATACAGCCAGATACAAAATAAGGAGGCTTGTGTGTGTATAGAAAGTGACACATTAAGGAGGTCTGGTTTCCCTGCAAGCCCATCTCATTTTAATGGGTTGTGGGGTCAACAAATAAAACCAACTATTTCATATACAAAAATAAATATAAACAAACAAGTTCTAATACATGTTATACTCTGCTGGAAGTATAACAAGTCATTTGAAACAGATTAAGGGGAAACCAATTTTACAGTACACTGCCCCTTTAATTACCTTATAATTAAGAAATTGCTTATTACTGGTGTTTGTTTTCTGTTGTGGGGTGCTGAGGGCCACACAAAATCCTTAAATAGAGGGAGGTGGCTTCTAGCCATAGTAAGGCTTTACATATGTAATCTTATTGTTTTAGGCAGTGTGTCTGTTTCATGCACAATTAACAGTAAGGTGTTAAACAAAATATAAAAAAATGATGTATCTAGACCAATGAAAAAGCAGTGTGTTAAATACATAGCGATGTTTGAAATAATTGGCTTTTCCTGTGATTCTCTGGCCAAAAAAACATCCAAAATTGATTTTATGGGATGAAAAATATAAGATTTTTTTTTTCTGTTCCAGATTAAAGAATGTCCAAGTAATTGACACAATGTACTTTAGCTCTGCTAGACACCTGGAGAGTGGCCAGAACCAGCGCAAATAAAGCAAATAGTATTGCTGCAAGAACAGTTATGACATGTCTGGGCTATGTGATGACATCATTGCTTTGGCATTTAATAACGACATCGCATTTTGTTGACATGTTTTAGAAAGGTTATTGAATTAAATCTTTTTACGTTGTTTTTTTTTTTTACCCTTCCCTGGAAACATTTGTTTATAATTTTTTTGTTGCTGCAAGAGGATCTGAGAGTTTTTATAGCTGAAGTTTTTAAAGGGACACTGAACCCAATTTTTTTCTTTTGTGATTCAGATAGAGTATGCATTTTTAAGCAACTTTCTAACTGACTCCTATTATCAAATTGTCTTCATTCTCTTGATATCTTTATTTGAAATGCAAGAATGTAAGTTTAGATGCCAACCCATTTTTGGTGAACAAACTGGGTTGTTCTTCCTGATTGGTGGATAAATTCACCCACCAATAAACAAGTGCTTTCCATGGTTCTGAACCAAAAATAGCTTAGATGCCCTTGTTTTTCAAATAAGGAAAGCAAGAGAACGAAGAAAAATTGATAATAGGTGTAAATTAGAAAGTTGCTTAAAATTGCATGCTCTATCAGAATTATGAAAGAAATTTTGTTTGGTTCAGTGTCCCTTTAATATTTGGGAATCTAAACTTTTTTTCCTTTTTTACATTGTGTTTGTAACTGTACACCTTGAGGCTAATGATATGAGGCATATACTGGACTATTTAATATCTGCTAAGGAAATAGACAATCAGATTTTTATCGTAAATAAAACATATGTTAAGTGGTATTGAATCTAATCTCTCTCTTACTGAGATGCTTGTGAGCCAGATCACATTGTGAATGTTTGTTTTAGAAGATCTCTCCTTTTTAATACTTTCTAGGATCCCTAGAGCTACAAACGCTCCTTTATAAACATTGGTGAAATGTTTCTGTTCGTTTTCTGTTATCCTTTTGCTTATATTTGTATTTAAATATGTTTTTTCCCTATCTCTTTGTGTTTTACAGGATGGACTTAATTCCTTGGTCCTAGATCTCGATTTCCCTGCACTACGGAAAAACAAGAACATTGATAATTTTCTAAGTAGATGTAAGTATGTTGTACGTTGCCTTGGCTCACACATTTAACTGGGAATTTATTTCATACGTCTATCTTTTAAGATCACAGGGCTTCAAGGTTCCTCTCTGGTTTAGCCTAATGCTTTATTCACTTTGGAGGTGTAGAAGACAGTTTAAAACATGGGTTATGTTCCACATTATGTATTTATTGTACGGGTTAATTAATCACAGTCAATGTCATCAGTTTGCAACACACAGGGTTAACTAAACCTGCCTGCGACGGCCAATTTACTACAGACAGGGCTAAATATCCGCCTCTGCCACAAACAGAGCTACTTGCCAAGCTGTGACAAAAAGGACAGTGCAGACATGAAGGGGTTAACAGCACAGGGTCTCCAGCTGCCTTATCCCAAGGCATAAGAGCCAAGCCACATTAACCACCAAAATCCTGTTTGCACCTCCCCTAAAATCAACATGCGCTGCCACCACTCAAAAACATATTATTCTTGGCCTTTTGGGCTACCACTAAATTTCAGTTGCATTAAAACCCCAGAGAAAACAAATATATGAAAAATAATAATTTGGTGACTTTAATCCCAAGATTGAAGGACAATGTATACTAATACTGTATGTTCTCCTCTTTAATGTGTTCCCATTTTACCTACTGGAGTTTATGAAATTGTTTACAAATGGCTCGTTCATCTTTATTTTCTCATTTGAAATAGATGATTTTTAATACATACAGAACGAGAAGCAGTCTGCCAGGAATGGACAACAGCTCAGTGGCTTATTGTATGGTCTATGAGCAGCCTCTTTTAGCCCAATTGTTCTTTTTACAAAGGAAAACTTTCCTGAAGTATATCAGTCTGATCCTGCCTAGTAAGTTCAGTCCGGCCCTAAAATACCAGACAATTCTCCTCTGATCAAGGGAAATGGCAACCCCAGACAATCATTTTGGCCTCCTTTGGTATTTCGGAGCTGTACAGACCTTGTTAGGAGGATCAGACTGATATAATTCAGGAAAGTTTTCCTCTGTGAAAAGCACAATTGGGCTAAAAGAAACTACTCCTAGGTGGTAACCGGGTAATAGAACAAGCCACTTAGCTGTCGTTCTTCCATGCAGATCGCTTCTCTTTCTGTATGTAAATGTTTACATGTCTATTGTGTAACAAGAACTTGATTATCAGTAATGTTCAGTATAGATGGGGATATATTAAAGAAGAATATTTAGATAAAATAATGCTCCCAGTTGGTGGTTGTGTCAGAGAGACACTAAAATGTTAATTTTCTTCACAAATGAAAAGAGTCCATAGCTGCATTCATTACTTTTGGGAATTCAGAACCTGGCCACCAGGAGAAGGCAAAGACACCCCAGCCAAAGGCTTAAATACTCCTCCCACTTCCCTCATCCCCCAGTCATTCTTTGCTTTTCGTCTCAGGAGGTTGGCAGAGAAGTGTCAGAATTTTTCGATAGTCTCTTATGGAGGGTAGTACTCTTCGGCATGGGACTGGAGTTTTAAGTAGTCCTGTCAGCCTCTCAGTGAGAGCATGGGCAAGAGCCCGGAGATGCAGGGAGAGTCTTTCTGCGAAACCATCCCTACAGCTCCACAATCAATCAGCATTGACAAGTTTCGCTGCCTGCTTTTTTCTCTCAAGTCCATGGCAGAAGCGATGCTACTATTTGTCACACTTGAAGGGGCCATGTTCCTTTTCCTCGAGGTAGATTCCAGCAAGATCATTTCATTTTACTTTCTTCATGGATGTATTGTAATTTCAACTGTTAATCCGAGAGGGTTACATCCTTTCGGGGATAACTTTAACATAGGGCCTCAGTGAGGCTTCTTTTTAGATCTAGGAATCAAGGGTTAATATCTCCTGAGGGGGATTATTGAACAGGGGGGTTTATAATCATGTTTATGTGATTCTGTTTGCTACTGTGTAGTGTTGCTTCGGCTCATGGCTATTTTGGAACATAACGGCCTATGTCTAGTGACGCAGCCTTTCGGTCGGGCGCGCTTTTGCATGGTTTACCTTGTGACTCCGCTTTCCTGACGTGTGGCGACGGAGAAATCCTGGTCCGCTGATGTCTGGTTCTCTGGAGGTGGCAGTGTCCCAGTTATGGAGGATTCTTAGAGACGGATGTCTCTGATTAAGACTCTACTTCTTGCGAAGAATATGAATTGGCCCGGGTGATACATGCCCATCAGTTATGTTCCGAATGCCGTTTTGGAGTGCTCTGTTAATTGGGATCGGGAATCGGGTGCCCACTGAACCATCCGCCTCTGGGGATTCTATTTCTCACAAGACAAGTTCCCTACCACCAACTCTTACTACGAATGCAGGTAACCCAAACGCTACTTATCCTTTCTAGAGAGTGTGGCCTGTTCCCACCTGAATTTATGACACGGTTCCGCATGGCCATATCTTTGGCGCATATGCACCTCCCGGGAGTGTGCTTACGATATTGTTTGTGTTTCGTTAACTGGGGCTCGTCAGGCGTGGGGTCGCCTGGTCCAGTTCAGCCTTCCGGGGGAGCGACTGCCCCTGAGGCCTCAGGTGGTTAACCTTCGGGGCCGGTGTTTTCTTTTGTCCCGGCGGAGGTATGTTGCGCCTTTCATGCATAGACATAAGGGGATGAAGTAATCTTCTTATAGTCTTTGTTATTTGTGTATCCTTTTCCAGTTCTGAGCTTGGAAGTCTCGGACCCCTGTTGGGCTGGTCCTGCGGGTCTGTCCATTCTTCCTGGGCGATAACCTACGGGTTGCCTTCTTTTCTTTTCATCCGGTGAGGATGATTTTTATTTGGTCTAAAGCTCATGTTGTGGGTAATGTTTCCTTCGGGAACTTTCTGCTCTGGAATTGATACTCGCGATTTTGTGGTCACACTGTTTACAAAGGTCTGTCTTGACTTTTCTTTATCCATCCATTATCGGGGGAGACTCTATGTGGCCTTGACAGTGCTGGGGCCCTTGGATTCAAGCTGGTCCTGACTGGGTACAAATCCTGTCTTTGAGGCCTAGTTCAGACACGTCGCACCTTTTTTATGTCCGATTGGTTCCGTGAGGGCGCCTAGTGATCACAACATGCTTTGTGTTGTTTACTTGTTTTATTTTACAAACTTCAACTAGCATCCTGAGAAGACTCAAGGGTCCGTGGTTGCTTAGGGGCATGGCGGATTGCTTCAGTCCTCATTCGCCTTTCAGTCTAGTGGCCCGGGACTCCGTTGAGATCTGCGGCAACATGCTCAGTCGTTTCCGATTGTTTCGGGAGCTAGAGTGTTCCTTCCCGTTGTGGGTTGGAGGCTTGGAGGATTTAGGTCCTTCAGACAACTTACGGTTTTGCCTTTCATGGTCTCTTTGGAAGTGTCCTTTTAGGACTTGTTCCTTTTAGAGGTTCTCTTCCTTTTGGTTAAGACTTTTTGGACTTCATCCAGTTTTTCTGGCGGCTTTGGCCGCTTAATTAGGAAGTGAAGGCCATGAGGCTCTGTCTTCCTTCGGGAGTTAGTCGTCTCCATATCAGGGGCGATGGGAGGTGTTGTCTCTTTTTCCAAGCTTTTTGCTTAGGGGATGTTTTTCTGCCTGGGTTCAGGATGCTTTGCATTCTTCTCCCTTGGGTGTGGTCCTCTGGAACGATTATGGAGTCTAGCCTTTCTTTCTACTCTCTTTTGGGTGACTCTGTTCTCATTCTCATTTCCCTTAGTTTTGCCCTTGGGGCCTTTGAGCTCTAGAGAAATTGTGTGACTTTGTTGCGGCCTTTGTACCTTACTGGGGGGTGTTGACCTCTGGCTAAGGGTGTTCTCTTCCCTTTGGGCTGGGAATTACGAGTGAGTCCTTTACCCGTTCTCCGGGTTTCCCGGCTCTCATCCCCTGTGAGGTCTGATTGCTTCAGACGGGGTTATCTTGTGTACCCTGAGGGTGTCGTTCTAGGGCAATTCTGGGTCCCAGGTCCAGGGTTCTTGTCTTGGATCCTTCTTGGATGTCTGGAGACTTATTATCCTGTGGACTGGTTCGGAAAGACACTCTTTTTTTTTTTGGGACCCTATGTTGCGACATAGGGGCTAGCTCTTTAGGCTTGCTAACAGGAAGGCTAGAGTTCACATCCACCTTCGGGTAATGGTTATAAACTTTAAGGCCTGATTTGTTGTTTGGACGGAGTGTGCTCCTCTAGGGGGAGTTTTTTCTCTGTTTGGTCAACAGTGGTGTCTGGATGATTTTTAATTCGGTTTGTGTTTTGATCATACTATTCATGTCTTGTGGACATGTATGCTGATCTTATCTGTGCCCCTTCATTTTGAGGGGATAGTTTGTCTTCCTTATTAGCTGGTGTTTCCTCTCTCTGGAGGGTCTTTGTCCTGCTCTGTGTGTAGGAGGTTGGATCAGGTGGCTTATTTCTGTAAGGGGCAGCAGCTGCTGCTCTGTGGGCTCTGTTCCACCTGATGGAATTTGATCTCTCTACGTAAAGACTTTCTAAGAGAGCTGTGACAGGTCTTCCTATGAATCTATTGCTCTTTTCTCTGTTCCAGGTCCCAGGGGGTTCTCCTTGGGGGAGTGCCTTATTTTGGAGGAGTGGATTGGGTTGGCACCCGAGCTCTGTTGGGGTGGGTGAGTCCCCTTTTTTCTTTCCATTCTCTGGGGGCTTGTGGTTGGGGTCTTTCTGTCCCCCCTCTGTATCAGACATGTCTGTCGCTTGGGCTGGTCCGTTGTTGGAGCAGGATCTGAGATCTGTTGCTCTGCTAAATTCGTCCTCGGAGCATTCGAGGTACGGTAAGCCTCTTGAGGTTTCTCCTTTCTCCATGTTCAAGATTTATGGGAAGGATGGGCGGTGCTTAGATAGCCTGTGACGTTATCCGCGGGTTAGTGGATACTTAGCAATCTGAAGGATCCTGTCTTCAGCTGCTTCTGCTTGCCCTGCAAGTATTTAAGTTTCAGAGTCATTTTTAGATGACTGCAGCGTGCAGTGTTTTTGCTTCAGGTGTTGTTTGTCAGACCTATCTGAGCTTGCTGCACAAGGTTTCGTTTCTGAATAGACTGGTTGGGTCTCTGTTAGCCTGACCCAGTTTCTGTTTTTTTTGCTCTGTTTGTGCCCTTTTTTTTTTTTTTTTTTTTTTTCTGGAGTTCCTTATGCTTGCTGGAAGCTAGCTCAGCATACTAATGCACTGTGGCTACTCTGCACTGTAGCAAACCGAGGGTTGCAAGTTCAATCCTCGGCGACGTCTCCCCAGCCTTTCCTCCTTTTCGAGGTTGATAAAATGAGCAGCGCCTTGAATCCCTTAAGGGGGATTAGCCACGCATTACAAGTATAATCATGTTTTCTCCGTTCCTTTTCTTCGTGTTAGAATACGGTAGTTTGTTCCCTTTCTTTAGTAAGGGGTGTGTTGTTTGGAGACCGACTGCTGGGCGATGGTGTGTCCCTTGGAGGCTGTTGATTCAGTCGAGTCTAGTTCCTGCGGTCTCTAGCAAGGCTGTGGACTATCTGCGGGTCAGTGTCCTTGGGCCTTTTCCTTTTTTTCAAAGTTGTTCTCGGCTTTGGACGATGCAGGATTTTGTTGGGTAGGGGTTTTCAGGTCTGGTGCCCTCAGAATAGGCCGCCTCTTGTACCTTCCCGTTTTTGCATTCAGTGTCCTCTATAGCTTGGGTATTGTTTTCCCAAAAGTAATGAATGCAGCTGTGGACTCTTTCCATTTATGAAGAAAAACATAAATGATGCTTACCTGATAATTTTCTTTTCTTCAAATGGAGAGAGTCCACAGCTCCCCGCCTGTATTTTTTCTGTGGGGCGTCTGTTATTTTTGTTCTTCTGGCACCTTTTCACCCTGGTATTTCTTCTACTGTTCCTTGTTCCTCAGCAGAATGACTGGGGAATGAGGGAAGTGGGAGGAGTATTTAAGCCTTTGGCTAGGGTGTCTTTGCCTCCTCCTGGTGGCCAGGTTCTGAATCCCCAAAAGTAATGAATGCAGCTGTGGACATCAGGTAAGCATAATAAAGTTTTTCTATTGTTTTCTTTAAGTATTGGCCTTTGAGTAAACCATAAAAATGAAGATATGGAGGTTTTGTGTAAATAGACAGAAAATATAAGGGGCTCTGTTCAGCATTTAATTGGGTTGCAGTTTCAATTAGCAGTAACATATGCAACCTGATACCCAAATGTGCAATTTCCCGTACATTTAAAACTCTGCAGTTGGTATATAAAGTCATTGTAAACACATTAAAGGGACAGTCTACACCAGAATTGTTATTGTTTTAAAAGATAGATAATCCCTTTTTTACCCATTCCCTAGTTTTGCATAACCAACACAGTTATATTTATATATTTTTTACCTCTGTGATTATCTTGTATCTAAGCCTCTGCAGACTGCCCCTTTATTTCAGTTCTTTGACAGGCTTGCAGTTTAGCCAATCAGTGATGGCTCCCAGGTAACTTCACGTGCACGCGCACATTGTTATCTATATGAAAAACATGAACTAACTCCCTCTAGTGGTGAAAAACCTGTTAAAATGCATTCTTAAAGGGACATGAAACCCACATTTTTTCTTTCATGATATAGAAAGAGCATACAATTATAAACAACTTTCTAATTTACTTCTATTATCTAATTTGTTTCATTTTCTTGATATTCTTTGCTGAAAAGCATATCTAGATATGCTTAGTAGCTGCTGATTGGTAGCTGCACATAGATGCCTCCTGTGATTGGTTCACGGTGTGCATTGCTATTTCTTCATTAAAGTATATCTAAAGAATGAAGCAAGTTAGGTAATAGAAGTAAATTGGAATGTTGTTTAAAATTGTATTCTCTACCTTAATCATGAAAGAAAATGTTTGGGTATAGTGTCCCTTTAAGAGGCGGCCTTCAAGGTCTAAGAAATTAGCATATGAACCTCCTAGGTTAAGCTTTCAACTAAGAATACCAAGAGAACAAAGAAAAATTGGTGATACAAGTAAATTGGAAAATTGTTTAAAATTACCTGCCCTATCTGAATCATGAAAGTTTTTTTTTTTTTGGACTAGACTGTCCCTTTAAGGATAAATCAATTTTACAGTACACTGCTCCTTTAAGGGAGCCGGGAATTCAGTTGCTAGAGCTCAAAGAAAGATCTGGTTAAATGTATGTTTTAATATGAAAAAGGTTCACATTGCATAAAAAGGAAAATAAATATATAATATTAGATAGTATATTTATATAAAAAATGTAATTAAAAATAGACACTAGACACACAGTTGAAAAATAGTTACAAAGATAAAAAATAATTAAGATACACAGAGACCATAAAGTGAAATGGTGTCTGTGGAAACTCCCTATAATCCTTTCAGGTTTTATAGTTCTTGCTGTATAAGTAGAAGTCTAATGTGCTAAAATCAAGCCCTATTTTGTATTCCTAATCCAGGTCACATGACCCACCCCAGGGGTTATTTGAATACTGCTTAGGTTACAATATCTCACAGTGGTCTTTTTTTAGTACATATTGCAGTTACTGGCTCTAGGGAAACGAACAAATATCCCAGTTGCATACTGTATGTTCACTACATGAAGAAAAATTGTCATAGAATTATTCTTGCCAATCCATACACCAATTACCATCCACCCTTACCTAGGCATATTTGGATGTATTGAATACCTGTTTTGTCCACCGCCCGTGTGTTTATAGATAATTATAATATTGTCTGGAGTTCTGGTCTTTTTCTCCAACATAGGTGTGTCCGGTCCACGGCGTCATCCTTACTTGTGGGATATTCTCTTCCCCAACAGGAAATGGCAAAGAGCCCAGCAAAGCTGGTCACATGATCCCTCCTAGGCTCCGCCTACCCCAGTCATTCTCTTTGCCGTTGTACAGGCAACATCTCCACGGAGATGGCTTAGAGTTTTTTAGTGTTTAACTGTAGTTTTTATTATTCAATCAAGAGTTTGTTATTTTAAAATAGTGCTGGTATGTACTATTTACTCTGAAACAGAAAAGAGATGAAGATTTCTGTTTGTATGAGGAAAATGATTTTAGCAACCGTTACTAAAATCCATGGCTGTTCCACACAGGACTGTTGAGAGGAATTAACTTCAGTTGGGGGAACAGTGAGCAGTCTTTTGCTGCTTGAGGTATGACACATTCTAACAAGACGATGTAATGCTGGAAGCTGTCATTTTCCCTATGGGATCCGGTAAGCCATTTTTATTCAGACAGTAAATAAGGGCTTCACAAGGGTTTATTAAGACTGTAGACATTTTCTGGGCTAAATCGATCATATTTACACATATTTAGCCTTGAGGAATCATTTAATCTGGGTATTTTTTGTAAAATAATATCGGCAGGCACTGTTTTAGACACTTTATTCTATAGGGGCTTTCCCTAATCATAGTCAGAGCCTCATTTTCGCGCCGGTATGGCGCACTTGTTTTTGAGAACAGCATGGCATGCAGCTGCATGTGTGTGGAGCTCTGATACATAGAAGAGTCTTTCTGAAGGCATCATTTGGTATCGTATTCCCCTTTGGGCTTGGTTGGGTCTCAGCAAAGCAGATTCCAGGGACTGTAAAGGGGTTAAATATAAAAACGGCTCCGGTTCCGTTATTTTAAGGGTTAAAGCTTCCAAATTTGGTGTGCAATACTTTTAAGGCTTTAAGACACTGTGGTGAAATTTTGGTGAATTTTGAACAATTCCTTCATACTTTTTCGCAATTGCAGTAATAAAGTGTGTTCAGTTTAAAATTTAAAGTGACAGTAACGGTTTTATTTTAAAACGTTTTTTGTGCTTTGTTATCAAGTTTATGCCTGTTTAACATGTCTGAACTACCAGATAGATTGTGTTCTGACTGTGGGGAAGCCAAGGTTCCTTCTCATTTAAATAGATGTGATTTATGTCATAAAAAATTTAGTAAAAATGATGCCCAAGATGATTCCTCAAGTGAGGGGAGTAAGCATGGTACTGCATCATACCCTCCTTCGTCTACACCAGTCTTGCCCATACAGGAGGCCCCTAGTACATCTAGCGCGCCAATACTCCTTACTATGCAACAATTAACGGCTGTAATGGATAATTCTATCAAAAACATTTTAGCCAATATGCCCACTTATCAGCGAAAGCGCGACTGCTCTGTTTTAGAAAATACTGAAGAGCATGAGGACGCTGATGATATTGTTTCTGAAGGGCCCCTACACCAGTCTGAGGGGGCCAGGGAGGTTTTGTCTGAGGGAGAAATTTCAGATTCAGGAAAAATTTCTCAACAAGCTGAACCTGATGTGATTACTTTTAAATTTAAGTTGGAACATCTCCGCGCTCTGCTTAAGGAGGTGTTATCCAATTTGGATGATTGTGATTATCTGGTCATTCCAGAAACACTATGTAAAATGGACAAGTTCCTAGAGGCCCCGGGGCCCCCCGAAGCTTTTCCTATATCCAAGCGGGTGGCATACATTGTTAATAAAGAATGGGACAGGCCCGGTATACCTTTCGTACCTCCCCCCATATTTAAAAAATTGTTTCCTATAGTCGACCCCAGAAAGGACTTATGGCAGACAGTCCCCAAGGTCGAGGGGGCGGTTTCTACTCTAAACAAGCGCGCCACTATACCCATAGAAGATAGTTGTGCTTTCCAAGATCCTATGGATAAAAAATTAGAAGGTTTGCTAAAAAAGATGTTTGTTCAGCAAGCTTACCTTCTACAACCAATTGCATGCATTGTCCCTGTCACTACAGCCGCGTGTTTCTGGTTCGATGAGCTAGAAGAGGCGATTATTAGTAATTCTTCTTCTTATGAGGAGATTATGGACAGAATTCGTGCTCTTAAATTGGCTAATTCTTTCACCCTAGACGCCACCTTGCAATTGGCTAGGTTAGCGGCGAAAAATTCTGGGTTTGCTATTGTGGCGCGCAGAGCGCTTTGGTTAAAATCTTGGTCAGCGGATGCGTCTTCCAAGAACAAATTGCTTGACATTCCTTTCAAGGGGAAAACACTGTTTGGCCCTGACTTGAAAGAGATTATCTCTGATATCACTGGGGGCAAGGGCCACGCCCTTCCTCAGGATAGGTCTTTCAAGGCCAAAAATAAACCTAATTTTCGTCCCTTTCGCAGAAACGGACCAGCCCCAAGTGCTACGTCCTCTAAGCAGGAGGGTAATACTTCTCAAGCCAATCCAGCCTGGAGACCTATGCAAGGCTGGAACAAAGGAAAGCAGGCCAAGAAACCTGCCACTGCTCCCAAGACAGCATGAGATGCGGGCCCCCGATCCGGGACCGGATTTGGTGGGGGGCAGACTCTCTCTCTTCACTCAGGCTTGGGCAAGAGATGTTCTGGATCCTTGGGCGCTAGAAATAGTCTCCCAAGGTTATCTTCTGGAAGTGATTCATCCTGTTCCATTAAGAGAACGAGGGATGGGGTTCTACTCCAATCTGTTCGTAGTTCCCAAAAAAGAGGGAACGTTCAGACCAATCTTAGATCTCAAGATCCTAAACAAGTTTCTCAAGGTTCCATCGTCCAAAATGGAAACCATTCGAACAATCCTTCCATCCAGGAAGGTCAATTCTTGACCACGGTGGATTTAAAGGATGCGTATCTACATATTCCTGTCCACAAGGAACATCATCGGTTCCTAAGGTTCGCATTCCTGGACAAGCATTACCAGTTCGTGGCGCTTCCTTTCGGATTAGCCACTGCTCCAAGGATTTTCTCAAAGGTACTAGGGTCCCTTCTGGCGGTGCTAAGACCAAGGGGCATTGCTGTAGTACCTTACTTGGACGACATTCTGATTCAAGCGTCGTCCCTTCCTCAAGCAAAGGCTCACACGGACATAGTCCTGGCCTTTCTCAGATCTCACGGATGGAAAGTGAACGTGGAAAAGAGTTCTCTATCTCCGTCGACAAGAGTTCCCTTCTTGGGAACAATAATAGACTCCTTAGAAATGAGGATTTTTCTGACAGAGACCAGAAAAACAAAACTTCTAAACTCTTGTCGGATACTTCATTCCGTTCCTCTTCCTTCCATAGCGCAGTGCATGGAAGTGATAGGTTTGATGGTAGCGGCAATGGACATAGTTCCTTTTGCGCGCATTCATCTAAGACCATTACAACTGTGTATGCTCAGTCAGTGGAATGGGGACTATACAGACTTGTCTCCGAAGATACAAGTAAATCAGAGGACCAGAGACTCACTCCGTTGGTGGCTGTCCCTGGACAACCTGTCACAAGGGGTGACCTCCCGCAGACCAGAGTGGGTCATTGTCACGACCGACGCCAGTCTGATGGGCTGGGGCGCGGTCTGGGGATCCCTGAAAGCTCAGGGTCTTTGGTCTCGGGAAGAATCTCTTCTACCGATAAATATTCTGGAACTGAGAGCGATATTCAATGCTCTCAAGGCTTGGCCTCAGCTAGCGAGGGCCAAGTTCATACGGTTTCAATCAGACAACATGACGACTGTTGCGTACATCAACCATCAGGGGGGAACAAGGAGTTCCCTGGCGATGGAAGAAGTGACCAGAATCATTCAATGGGCGGAGACTCGCTCCTGCCACCTGTCTGCAATCCACATCCCAGGAGTGGAAAATTGGGAAGCGGATTTTCTGAGTCGTCAGACATTGCATCCGGGGGAGTGGGAACTCCATCCGGAAATCTTTGCCCAAATCACTCAACTGTGGGGCATTCCAGACATGGATCTGATGGCCTCTCGTCAGAACTTCAAGGTTCCTTGCTACGGGTCCAGATCCAGGGATCCCAAGGCGACTCTAGTAGATGCACTAGTAGCACCTTGGACCTTCAAACTAGCCTATGTATTCCCGCCGTTTCCTCTCATCCCCAGGCTGGTAGCCAGGATCAATCAGGAGAGGGCGTCGATGATCTTGATAGCTCCTGCGTGGCCACGCAGGACTTGGTATGCAGATCTGGTGAATATGTCATCGGCTCCACCATGGAAGCTACCTTTTGAGACGAGACCTTCTTGTTCAAGGTCCGTTCGAACATCCGAATCTGGTCCCACTCCAGCTGACTGCTTGGAGATTGAACGCTTGATCTTATCAAAGCGAGGGTTCTCAGATTCTGTTATTGATACTCTTGTTCAGGCCAGAAAGCCTGTATCTAGAAAAATTTTCCACAAAATTTGGAAAAAATATATCTGTTGGTGTGAATCTAAAGGATTCCCTTGGGACAAGGTTAAGATTCCTAAGAGTCTATCCTTCCTTCGAGAAGGATTGGAAAAAGGATTATCTACAAGTTCCTTGATGGGACAGATTTCTGCCTTGTCTGTGTTACTTCACAAAAAGCTGGCAGCTGTGCCAGATGTTCAAGCCTTTTTTCAGGCTCTGGTTAGAATCAAGCCTGTTTACAAACCTTTGACTCCTCCTTGGAGTCTCAACTTAGTTCTTTCAGTTCTTCAGGGGGTTCCGTTTGAACCCTTACATTCCGTTGATATTAAGTTATTATCTTGGAAAGTTTTGTTTTTGGTTGCAATTTCTTCTGCTAGAAGAGTTTCAGAATTATCTGCTCTGCAGTGTTCTCCTCCTTATCTGGTGTTCCATGCAGATAAGGTGGTTTTACGTACTAACCTGGTTTTCTTCCAAAAGTTGTTTCTAACAAAAACATTAACCAGGAGATAGTCGTGCCTTCTCTGTGTCCGAAACCAGTTTCGAAGAAGGAACGTTTGTTGCACAATTTGGATGTTGTTCGCGCTCTAAAATTCTATTTAGATGCTACAAAGGATTTTAGACAAACATCTTCCTTGTTTGTTGTTTATTCTGGTAAAAGGAGAGGTCAAAAAGCAACTTCTACCTCTCTCTCTTTTTGGATTAAAAGCATCATCAGATTGGCTTACGAGACTGCCGGACGGCAGCCTCCTGAAAGGATCACAGCTCCTTCCACTAGGGCTGTGGCTTCCACATGGGCCTTCAAGAACGAGGCTTCTGTTGATCAGATATGTAGGGCAGCGACTTGGTCTTCACTGCACACTTTTACCAAATTTTACAAGTTTGATACTTTTGCTTCTTCTGAGGCTATTTTTGGGAGAAAGGTTTTGCAAGCCGTGGTGCCTTCCATTTAGGTGACCTGATTTGCTCCCTCCCTTCATCCGTGTCCTAAAGCTTTGGTATTGGTTCCCACAAGTAAGGATGACGCCGTGGACCGGACACACCTATGTTGGAGAAAACAGAATTTATGTTTACCTGATAAATTACTTTCTCCAACGGTGTGTCCGGTCCACGGCCCGCCCTGGTTTTTTAATCAGGTCTGATAATTTATTTTCTTTAACTACAGTCACCACGGTATCATATGGTTTCTCCTATGCAAATATTCCTCCTTAACGTCGGTCGAATGACTGGGGTAGGCGGAGCCTAGGAGGGATCATGTGACCAGCTTTGCTGGGCTCTTTGCCATTTCCTGTTGGGGAAGAGAATATCCCACAAGTAAGGATGACGCCGTGGACCGGACACACCGTTGGAGAAAGTAATTTATCAGGTAAACATAAATTCTGTTTTTTAATATTGCTGGCTATGGCGTTATTACACAGCGAGTGAAAAAGCTGGAGTCGCTTCTCATAACTAAATCTCCCCCATGCTGGGTGCTCGGCCATAAAATATTGGCCAGTGTGAAATACAGAGACCAAGTATTCCATTTAAAGCAGATATAGCTATGATAAAGCTGATCAAAGTTAAAACATTTGGTTACCCCTGTAGTCCCAGCATTAACCCCTTAGCAGCTGGTAGAAGAAATCATTCACTATTCTATTTCTGTTTTGCTTTAAAAAGTGCTATATAATAAGTCTAAACCAAACTAAAATATTGCATTTAGATAGATAAATCCTGGTCCTATAACTGATGACTATATACATTCCCTCTAATTTGCTCTGTGAATCTGCATCTTAATTTTATTTCTGTAAAAAAAAAATGTAGAAAATAATAAAAATAAATTGTTAAACCTAAGCTAAATTTTGATATTTAGTAAACTGTAACTACATTTACTAAAGAAAATTTATTTGTTTTCTAATTATTATTTTTTTAGATGCAAAAGTTGTGGCTGACGTTCGTCAGCTGCAAATGAAAGCTGAAGACTATGATGTTGTGAAAGTCATTGGAAGAGGAGCCTTTGGGGAAGTCCAATTGGTAATGAAAATTAAAACATATTAGATATTTGTCAAAAGTCAGTTTATTGAGCTCCGAATTACAAATTTTATTGATGCTAATTGGTATCCAGTCCTGGCATCCTAATGGCATGATATTGTCTAATCATTCACAATGGCATTATGATGTAGCTGAGTGGGGGCATTGCAACATTTTCTGTTATTTATAAATGTTAAGTAAGCTATCCAAAGCACACATTTATTGCGTGATTTAATATAAATTGCTTTAATGATATTTTGTGCAACAAGCATTGAAAACATGTAATATTAGCTACTTTTAGTTTAATATTGGCTTACATTTTTGCCGGTTGGCTAGTAAAATCAGCTGGTCCTGGGGAGAATGCTTTTTTATTTCATGGCTCCACCACCAGTGATCCAGGGGTGGTGTTAGATTGCAACATGAGCAGGATTTGGCCTTTGGGTTAATGGTAATGCCCCTCCTCAAAACCAAATCCCACCCTAGATCCTTCTCCACATCTACCTTCATATATTTTACATCTGAGCCATTACTATACCCCAGGGATGGGGAACCTTGGCACTCCTGATGTTTCAGAACTACATTAACCATGATGCTTAGGCATTCTGAAGTCCAGTTGAGCATCATGGGAAATATAGTTCTGAAACATCTGAAGGGCCAAGGTTCCCCATCCCTCCTATACTCCTTGGTGTTGGTGGCAAACAGCAAAATGATCATAACTGTTCTGCAAGTAATAGAGACCAATGATTAACTTTATTACCCACTGCAACAAGCAAAGATTAACCCTTTTGTGATATACATGGAAAGTGGGAGAAACAGTTTAAGTAAAATCCAGTTAATGTTAACATTAGAATAATAAAAAAGGGAAAGAAACAAACATAAGGCTCACTACTACCCTTTTCACTAGAGCTCAGGGGGAATGCAGTCGTGATAGGAGCAATGTGTGTTCTATTCCTAACACTTATTGTATTTATTATTATTCATTATTAAATTAAGCAAGGGTAAAGACTCAATGTCATTTACAAAAAGGATAGGGCCCCCATTTCCTTCATTGAGGTGTAATTGTTTTTGGGTTGAAATTGGAAGTTGAGATTATCTGAATAAAAAAAATAAGAATAAGAAATAAAATGGTTTGGTGAAAATTAATTATTTTTAGTATTTAATAAATGTTTTTGGCCTTTGAGAGATCGATATTAAAGGGACACTGAACCCAAAAAAATTCTTTTGTGATTCAGATAGAGCATGAAATTTTAAGCAACTTTCTAATTTACTCCTATTGTCAAATTTTCTTCATTCTCTTGGTATCTTTATTTGAAATGCAAGAATGTAAGTTTAGATGCCAGCCCATTTTTGGTGAACAACCTGGGTTGTTCTTGCTGATTGGTGGATAAATTCATCCATAAATAAACAAGTGCTGTCCAGAGGTCTGAACCAAAAAAGAGGCTTAGATGCATTCTTTTTCGAATAAAGATAGCAAGAGAACGAAGAGACATTCATAATAGGAGTAAATTAGAAAGTTGCTTAAAATTGCATGCTCTATCTGAATCAGGAAAGAAAAAAATTGGATTCAGTGTCCCTTTAAATATACTGTAAATCAGGGATGACCATCAAAAACACATAGGGGCCACAGATCAATATTTTAGAAGCCTTTTATAGCTGCGTATAAATTTTATGGCTATTGGACACACTAATAATATATCTCCAGAAAATATTCATTGTCATGGGGCAAGTTTAATGAAGGTTGCAGGGTTCTCTGTCTGCTCTTCTACACTCCAGAGGGCTCTCTGGTGCACACTCCCCCCCAAAAAAAAACAACAAACCCCCCCCCCCCCCCCCATCGACATTTTTGTTCCTCTTTCGAATACCACACAAATGATGACATGCATTCTTTTTTCCACTGAGGGCTATAGTAGTGTAGAGGGCCATACAGTTTACGTGTCATGGGCCACCAGTTGACCATACCTGCTGCAAATTAGAATTGAGATAACTCAGGTTTAATTAATAATTGCTCATATTCTTATATAAACTGGATTAAGGTTGAAGGTTTAAATCCATAGATTCATATACATTTTTAATGTCAAGGTATTCGGTGTTTCATAAATTATGCACTAACTTATTCAAGAACAATTTGCCGAAAGCTAAGTTTCCCCCCCTCTTTCTACTAGGTTCGCCATAAGAACTCACAAAAAGTATATGCAATGAAACTACTTAGCAAATTTGAAATGATCAAAAGATCTGACTCTGCCTTTTTTTGGGAAGAACGAGATATCATGGCCTTTGCAAATAGTCCTTGGGTAGTCCAGGTAAGAATCTATTTTGATGCACTTGTTCCTTGTGTTTGAGTAAATTTTTGGAAAAAAGAAAGAAAAAAAAATAATAAATATATATATATATATATATAATGTTTTTTTTTATATAAAATTGAATCTAAATTATGTTATATCTATTACATTGCACAAAAAGGTGGTTCCATAGTATAAGCAAAACAATGTTGCTGTGTGCTTAGCTTTCCTTGAGGGAGACGAGATAAGACCTACATTGTCCGTCTGCTGGAGCACATATGAGTCAGCTTCAATCCAGTTAATTATTTCCAAGCACAGATATTTTTAAAACCTAACCCATTTATAACTTTAGAGTTTTTTTTTCTTCTTCTTTCTAAAAGGCAACATTTTTAAAGGACAGTAAATAAAAATGTTACCTTGTCTTTGCTCCGGGCTCTACTAAGCGGGTCTTGTTTTTCAAAAGCCTTTCAAGTGCACACTGTCTGGTCACAACGCGTCCGATCACACCATTGAACTGAATGTAGCTCGCTACCAGACCAGAGCGGGAGTGAGCTACATTCAGTTCAATGGTGCAATCAGGCATGCTGTGACTAGACAGTGCGCCCGCAAAACGCTTTTGAAAAACAAGATCCGCTTAGTAGAGCCTGGAGCGGAGACCAGGTAAATTCAACTTCGGAATAAAAAATCTTGCTATGCTTTTGATTTAGAAAGCTGCCGCTAAGATGATAATATATAATTCTGCCCTATGTGCAGAATTATATAACATTGTTTTGTAAGTTTAGTGTCCCTTTAAAATGCACCTTCTGTTCATTTCAAAATCATTTTAAAGCAGCATTAGCTTAAAGGGACATGAAATGTAATTTATTTTTTCTTTTATCATTCAGATAAAATGTGATTTTAAACAACTTTCCATTATGCTTCTGTTATTAAATTGGCTTCATTCTCTTGCTTTTTTTTTTTTTAATGGGTCAGCATTGCACTTATGTGAGCTAGCTGAGAACGTTGGTTAAACCAATCACAAGAGGCATATATGTGCAACCACCAATCAGCAGTAAGCTCCCAGCTTCTGAGCATACCTAGGTATGCTTTTTAACTAAGGATACCAAGAGAACTAAGTAAATTAGATAAACAACTTAAAATTTACTTGCATTAAAATTGAATTCTCTCTCATATTTTAGGTTTAAGGTTCCTTTTTAATCTTTTGTTATATAACAACATTTTTAATATATATATCACTTGATATTTTTTAGTTTTAAAGTCCCTGAAAGGCATAGGAAAATCCAAATAAACTTCAATAATTCAGATAGAGAATGTAATTTTAAGACAGGTGTATAAATTACTTTACAATTATGAAAAGCATAAGTATATATCTTCAGCAGCAGCAATGCACTACTGGTAGCTAGCTGGGGATTGAGACTAAACATTTGCCTCGTTATTGGCTCATCAGATGTGTTTTGCTTAGTCCCAATAGTGTATTGCTGCTCTGGGGGGGTTAAACACATAATTATATGGAAGCAATAATAAATGCTATAATATAGCATTTTGATTTTGCACTTTTATATCCCTGATTTGTAATTGCCTTTAAAAAATAAAAAAATAAAATAAAGTTTTAAGCAGTTAAGTATGCTGTATAAAGTGTAGAGATCCTAAATATTAAAGGGACACAACTCAAAATAAATTTTTATGACTCAGATGGAGCATGCAGGTTTAAGACACTTTCTAATTTACTTCCGCTATCATATTTTGCACAGTCTTTTTATATTTACACTTTCTGGGGAACAAGGTTTTACTGAGCATGTGCACAAGCTCACAGGGTATACATATGCAAGTCTGTGCTTAGCTGATCTCTGTCACATGGTACAAGGGCCGGATAATGGGAGAGAAAATACATTTGTCAGAAAAAAAAAAAATAGACTGCTTTTTTGAAATTCAGAGTAGGTGTTAAATCATTGTCTTTTTATTATGGACTTGTTAATTATGCAATTCTACTGCACTGGGTGGTCCTTTAAATGCAATGTTGATTACTAGGCGAGTTCATAAATGTGCTGTTTTACTATATACACCCAGTTACTGGGTTATTACCAAGATTATGCACAATATGTCTGAACACCTACAGAATTGTATTGGCTTGTTATAGTTAATACAAAATCATTTGGAAATTGTGTTGTTTCATGTATGTTCTGGTGCTACATTTTTGATAGTTTTATTTTAATCTGTTTTTAGACCTCTAATCTCTGTATGTTTTTTAGACTTATTACTCATTATTGGGTTGTCCTTTAGCATCCTGTTAAATATACCATATTTTTTCATATAAGATTATCTGCACAAAAAACACTCACATTTTAATGCATAAATTAAAGGGATACTAAACCCAATTTCCATCTAAAGGGGAGGAGAGTCCATGGCTTCATTCATTACTATTGGGAATTAAGAACCTGGCCACCAGGAGACGACAAAGACACCCCAGCCAAAGGCTTAAATACCTCCCCCACTTCCCTCATCCCCCAGTCATTCTTTGCCTTTTGTCACAGGAGGATGGCAGAGGAGTGCCAGAGTTTTGGAGTAGTCTCTTATGGAGGGTAGTACGCTTCGCATTGGGACTGGAGTTTTAAGTAGTCCTGTCAGCCTCTCAGTGAGAGCCTGGGCGAAAGTTAGAGTCCGGAGATGCAGGCAGAGTCTTTCTGCGAAACCATCCCGACTCATATTAACAGCTCCATAAGCAATCAGCGTTGACGAGTTTCGCTGCCTGCTTTCTACACTCAAGTCCATGTCAGGAGCAAGGCTACTAACCTGTCACACTTGAAGGGCCGTGTTCCTGTTCCACGGAGTAGATTCTGGTAAGATCGTTTCATTTTTTTTTATTAATAATGATAACACAGAAGACAGGGTCACAGTGTGGCGCCTTTTTATCTTTACAGAATCAAGAGTTAATATTCCTGGAAGGGGGATTATTGAACAGGGGGGTTTATACATGATATTGCTTATTGTGTCATTGCTGCGTTATGTGCGAGATGAGGCTCTGGCAATGTGTGGAGCTTTCACGTTATTTGCGGGAATCTTGCGCGGCCATTTTTGGCGCGTTATTCCCTAGTGCAGGGGCGGTCCTGCCAGGCATTCCACATGACTGGATGTGTCTATCCTTCTCTGTTGATCTATGGCGCAGGAAACGTAGTGGTTTCTGTAGTCCAGGTCCTAGGAGGTGGTGAGTGCCCCGGCAATTGGCGGTATAAAGGTGCCTTTCTTTCATGTAATTAACAAGAGTCCATGAGCTAGTGACGTATGGGATATACATTCCTACCAGGAGGGGCAAAGTTTCCCAAACCTTAAAATGCCTATAAATACACCCCTCACCACACCCACAAATCAGTTTTACAAACTTTGCCTCCAAGGGAGGTGGTGAAGTAAGTTTGTGCTAGATTCTACGTTGATATGCGCTCCGCAGCAAGTTGGAGCCCGGTTTTCCTCTCAGCGTGCAGTGAATGTCAGAGGGATGTGAGGAGAGTATTGCCTATTGAATGCAGTGATCTCCTTCTACGGGGTCTATTTCATAAGGTTCTCTGTTATCGGTCGTAGAGATTCATCTCTTACCTCCCTTTTCAGATCGACGATATACTCTTATATTTACCATTTCCTCTACTGATTCTCGTTTCAGTACTGGTTTGGCTTTCTACAAACATGTAGATGAGTGTCCTGGGGTAAGTAAGTCTTATTTTCTGTGACACTCTAAGCTATGGTTGGGCACTTTATTTATAAAGTTCTAAATATATGTATTCAAACATTTATTTGCCTTGACTCAGAATGTTCAACTTTCCTTATTTCCAGACAGTCAGTTTCATATTTGGGATTATGCTTTAATTATCATATTTTTTCTTACCTCAAAAATTTGACTTTTTCCCTGTGGGCTGTTAGGCTCGCGGGGGCTGAAAATGCTTCATTTTATTGCGTCATTTTTGGCGCGGACTTTTTTGGCGCAAAAATTCATTTCCGTTTCCGGCGTCATACGTGTCGCCGGAAGTTGCGTCATTTTTTTGACGTTATTTTGCGCCAAAAATGTCGGCGTTCCGGATGTTGCGTCATTTTTGGCGCAAAAAGCATTTAGGCGCCAAATAATGTGGGCGTCTTTTTTGGCGCCAAAAAATATGGGCGTCGCTTTTGTCTCCACATTATTTCAGTCTCATTTTTCATTTGCTTCTGGTTGCTAGAAGCTTGATGTTTGGCATTTTTTTCCCATTCCTGAAACTGTCTTATAAGGAATTTGATCTATTTTGCTTTATATGTTGTTTTTTCTCTTACATATTGCAAGATGTCTCACGTTGCATCTGAGCCAGAAGATACTACAGGAAAACCTCTGCCTGCTGGATCTACCAAAGCTAAGTGTATCTGCTGTAAACTTTTGGTAGCTATTCCTCCAGCTGTTGTTTGTATTAAATGTCATGACAAACTTGTTAATGCAGATAATATTTCCTTTAGTGATGTACCATTGCCTGTTGCAGTTCCCTCAACATCTAAGGTGCAGAATGTTCCTGATAACATAAGAGATTTTGTTTCTGAATCCATAAAGAAGGCTTTGTCTGTTATTTCTCCTTCTAGTAAACGTAAAAAGTCTTTTAAATCTTCTCTTTCTACAGATGAATTTTTAAATGAACACCATCATTCTGATTCTTTGGACTCTTCTGGTTCAGAGGATTCTGTCTCAGAGATTGATGCTGATAAATCTTCATATTTATTTAAGATGGAATTTATTCGCTCTTTACTTAAAGAAGTACTAATTGCTTTAGAAATAGAGGATTCTAGTCCTCTTGATACTAATTCTATACGTTTAGATAAGGTTTTTAAAGCTCCTGCGGTTATTCCAGAAGTCTTTCCTGTTCCTAATGCTATTTCTGCAGTAATTGCTAAGGAATGGGATAGATTGGGTAATTCATTTACTCCTTCTAAACGTTTTAAGCAATTATATCCTGTTCCGCCTGACAGGTTAGAATTTTGGGACAAAATCCCTAAAGTTGATGGGGCTATTTCTACCCTTGCTAAACGTACTACCATTCCTACATCAGATGGTACCTCGTTTAAGGATCCTTTAGATAGAAAAATTGAATCTTTTCTAAGAAAAGCTTATCTATGTTCAGGTAATCTTCTTAGACCTGCTATATCATTGGCTGATGTTGCTGCAGCTTCAACTTTTTGGTTGGAAACTCTAGCGCAACAAGTAACAAATCGTGATTCTCATGATATTATTATTCTTCTCCAGCATGCTAATAATTTCATCTGTGATGCCATTTTTGATATTATTAGAGTTGATGTTAGATTTATGTCTCTGGCTATCTTAGCCAGAAGAGCTTTATGGCTTAAGACTTGGAATGCTGATATGGCTTCTAAATCAACTCTACTTTCCATTTCTTTCCAGGGAAACAAATTATTTGGTTCTCAGTTGGATTCTATTATTTCAACTGTTACTGGTGGGAAAGGAACTTTTTTACCACAGGATAAAAAGTCTAAAGGTAAAAACAGGGCTAACAATCGTTTTCGATCCTTTCGTTTCAACAAAGAACAAAAGCCTGATCCTTCGTCCTCAGGAGCAGTTTCAGTTTGGAAACCATCTCCAGTCTGGAATAAATCCAAGCCTGCTAGAAAGGCAAAGCCTGCTTCTAAGTTCACATGAAGGTACGGCCCTCATTCCAGTTCCGCTGGTAGGGGGCAGGTTACGTTTTTTCAAAGAAATTTGGATCAATTCTGTTCACAATCTTTGGATTCAGAACATTGTTTCAGAAGGGTACAGAATTGGTTTCAAGATGAGACCTCCTGCAAAGAGATTTTTTCTTTCCCATGTCCCAGTAAATCCAGTGAAAGCTCAAGCATTTCTGAATTGTGTTTCAGATCTAGAGTTGGCTGGAGTAATTATGCCAGTTCCAGTTCCGGAACAGGGGATGGGGTTTTATTCAAATCTCTTCATTGTACCAAAGAAGGAGAATTCCTTCAGACCAGTTCTGGATCTAAAATTATTGAATCGCTATGTAAGGATACCAACGTTCAAGATGGTAACTGTAAGGACTATATTGCCTTTTGTTCAGCAAGGGAATTATATGTCCACAATAGATTTACAGGATGCATATCTGCATATTCCGATTCATCCAGATCATTATCAGTTCCTGAGATTCTCTTTTCTAGACAAGCATTACCAATTTGTGGCTCTACCGTTTGGCCTTGCTACAGCTCCAAGAATTTTCACAAAGATTCTCGGTGCCCTTCTGTCTGTAATCAGAGAACAGGGTATTGTGGTATTTCCTTATTTGGACGATATCTTGGTACTTGCTCCGTCTTTACATTTAGCAGAGTCTCATACGAATCGACTTGTGTTGTTTCTTCAAGATCATGGTTGGAGGATCAATTTACTAAAAAGTTCTTTGATTCCTCAAACAAGGGTAACCTTTCTGGGTTTCCAGATAGATTCAGTGTCCATGACTCTGTCTTTAACAGACAAGAGACGTCTAAAATTGATTACAGCTTGTCGAAACCTTCAGTCACAATCATTCCCTTCGGTAGCCTTATGCATGGAAATTCTAGGTCTTATGACTGCTGCATCGGACGCGATCCCCTTTGCTCGTTTTCACATGCGACCTCTTCAGCTCTGTATGCTGATCCAATGGTGCAGGGATTACACGAAGATATCTCAATTAATATCTTTAAAACCGATTGTTCGACACTCTCTAACGTGGTGGACAGATCACCATCGTTTAATTCAGGGGGCTTCTTTTGTTCTTCCGACCTGGACTGTAATTTCAACAGATGCAAGTCTCACAGGTTGGGGAGCTGTGTGGGGATCTCTGACGGCACAAGGAGTTTGGGAATCTCAGGAGGTGAGATTACCGATCAATATTTTGGAACTCCGTGCAATTTTCAGAGCTCTTCAGTTTTGGCCTCTTCTGAAGAGAGAATCGTTCATTTGTTTTCAGACAGACAATGTCACATCTGTGGCATACATCAATCATCAAGGAGGGACTCACAGTCCTCTGGCTATGAAAGAAGTATCTCGAATTTTGGTTTGGGCGGAATCCAGCTCCTGTCTAATCTCTGCGGTTCATATCCCAGGTGTAGACAATTGGGAAGCGGATTATCTCAGTCGCCAAACGTTGCATCCGGGCGAATGGTCTCTTCACCCAGAGGTATTTCTTCAGATTGTTCAATTGTGGGGGCTCCCAGAGATAGATCTGATGGCCTCTCATCTAAACAAGAAACTTCCCAGGTATCTGTCCAGATCCCGGGATCCTCAGGCGGAGGCAGTGGATGCATTATCACTTCCTTGGAAGTATCATCCTGCCTATATCTTTCCGCCTCTAGTTCTTCTTCCAAGAGTAATCTCCAAGATTCTGAGGGAATGCTCGTTTGTTCTGCTAATAGCTCCGGCATGGCCTCACAGGTTTTGGTATGCGGATCTTGTCCGGATGGCATCTTGCCAGCCATGGACTCTTCCGTTAAGACCAGACCTTCTGTCACAAGGTCCTTTTTTCCATCCGGATCTGAAATCCTTGAATTTAAAGGTATGGAGATTGAACGCTTGATTCTTGGTCATAGAGGTTTCTCTGACTCCGTGATTAATACTATGTTACAGGCTCGTAAATCTGTATCTCGAGAGATATATTATAGAGTCTGGAAGACTTATATTTCTTGGTGTCTTTCTCATCATTTTTCTTGGCATTCTTTTAGAATACCGAGAATTTTACAATTTCTTCAGGATGGTTTGGATAAGGGTTTGTCCGCAAGTTCTTTGAAAGGACAAATCTCTGCTCTTTCTGTTCTTTTTCACAGAAAGATTGCTATTCTTCCTGATATTCATTGTTTTGTACAAGCTTTGGTTCGTATAAAACCTGTCATTAAGTCAATTTCTCCTCCTTGGAGTTTGAATTTGGTTCTGGGAGCTCTTCAAGCTCCTCCGTTTGAACCTATGCATTCATTGGACATTAAATTACTTTCTTGGAAAGTTTTGTTCCTTTTGGCTATCTCTTCTGCTAGAAGAGTTTCTGAATTATCTGCTCTTTCATGTGAGTCTCCTTTTCTGATTTTTCATCAGGATAAGGCGGTGTTGCGAACTTCTTTTGAATTTTTACCTAAAGTTGTGAATTCCAACAACATTAGTAGAGAAATTGTGGTTCCTTCATTATGTCCTAATCCTAAGAATTCTAAGGAGAAATCATTGCATTCTTTGGATGTTGTTAGAGCTTTGAAATATTATGTTGAAGCTACGAAATCTTTCCGTAAGACTTCTAGTCTATTTGTTATCTTTTCCGGTTCTAGGAAAGGCCAGAAAGCTTCTGCCATTTCTTTGGCATCTTGGTTGAAATCTTTAATTCATCTTGCCTATGTTGAGTCGGGTAAAACTCCGCCTCAAAGAATTACAGCTCATTCTACTAGGTCAGTATCTACTTCCTGGGCGTTTAGGAATGAAGCTTCGGTTGACCAGATCTGCAAAGCAGCAACTTGGTCTTCTTTGCATACTTTTACTAAATTCTACCATTTTGATGTATTTTCTTCTTCTGAAGCAGTTTTTGGTAGAAAAGTTCTTCAGGCAGCGGTTTCAGTTTGAATCTTCTGCTTATGTTTTTTGTTAAACTTTATTTTGGGTGTGGATTATTTTCAGCAGGAATTGGCTGTCTTTATTTTATCCCTCCCTCTCTAGTGACTCTTGTGTGGAAAGATCCACATCTTGGGTAGTCATTATCCCATACGTCACTAGCTCATGGACTCTTGTTAATTACATGAAAGAAAACATAATTTATGTAAGAACTTACCTGATAAATTCATTTCTTTCATATTAACAAGAGTCCATGAGGCCCACCCTTTTTTGTGGTGGTTATGATTTTTTTGTATAAAGCACAATTATTCCAATTCCTTATTTTATATGCTTCGCACTTTTTCTTATCACCCCACTTCTTGGCTATTCGTTAAACTGATTTGTGGGTGTGGTGAGGGGTGTATTTATAGGCATTTTAAGGTTTGGGAAACTTTGCCCCTCCTGGTAGGAATGTATATCCCATACGTCACTAGCTCATGGACTCTTGTTAATATGAAAGAAATGAATTTATCAGGTAAGTTCTTACATAAATTATGTTTTTTGTATATTAAATTAGTCTTCCCATAAGCGCAAGCGATGGAGGACTCTGGCGCGTTAGAGGGTTCTCCCTCCTTAATAAAGTCTCATTCCTGTGTTTATTGTGAGAAGGTTCTGGTAGATCAGCCTGCTCAACTATGTTCCACATGCCTCAATAAAGTTACAACAGCTAAATGTAAACGGATGTCTAGTACTACTGAGCCATCCACCTCTGAGGGTTCTTCGTCCCGGGAGGTGCGGTCCCTGCATTCATCTCCCATTGCGCATGCTGCGCCCGGGGTCCAACCATTACTCCAGGAGAGATTCGTTGGCCGTCAGACTTTGCGGACCAACTGGAAAGTGATCCATGCCTTATCACGTTCTGCTAAGCACAAGCATAGGGTTTATCATATCGGCCCGTCCCAGGGTTTGTCCTCGCTAATGGACGTTCCAGAAGCTCTATAAGATGACGAGGCCCACTCCGACTCTTAGGAGGAGACCCCTTCTGGGTCGGAGTCCGTGTCATTTAAACCTCCAGCGGCGGAGGAGCCTGGTTATAGGTTTAGGATGGAGAATTTGCGCTTTCTGCTATGGCAGGTGCTTGCTACTCTAAAGGTTCTGGAACCTAAGATACCGGAGGAACTTGCGATTCCTAAGCTTGACAAGGTATATGAGGACAGGGTAGTACATCAGTCTTTCCCAGTTCCTGTTAATATGGCTAATATTATTAAGAACGAATGGGAGTGATTAGGTTCTTCCTTTAAGAAACTGTTTCCCATTCTGGAGCTGTGGGGGACCATCCGTAAGGTGGATGGGGCTATCTCTATGCTCGCAAAGCAGAAGACTATTCCCCTCGAGGATAGTTTGTCATTTAAAGAGCCCATGGATAAAAAAGCTGGAAAACATGTTGAGAAAGATGTTTCAGCACACAGGGTTTGTTTTTCAGCCAGCGGTGATCCATTGATGAGATACAGGAGAAGATTAAGGCGCTGAAGGTCGCCAATTCATTCATCTGTGATGCCAATATGCAAATTATTTTCCTGAATGCTAAGGTGTCGGATTTTTTCTGTTTTAGTGTGCAGGGCTCTGTGGCTAAAATCGTGGTCTACGGACATGACCTCTAAATCAAGGCTGTTGTCCCTACCTTTTCAAGGAAAGATCCTGTTCGGTCCAGGATTGGATTCGATCATATCCACGGTTACGGGAGGCAAGGGAGCTTTCCTACCGCAGGATAAGAAGGCTAAGCCTAAGGGATCTACTTTTCTCCCCTTTCGTGCGGACAAGGCCCAGCGCCAGCAACCCTTTGTGAAAGCGGACCAGTCCAAGGGATCTTGGAAGCCGGCTCAATCTTGGAACAAGTCTAAGCAGAGCAAGAAGCCCGCCGAGACCAAATCGGCATGATGGGGCGGCCCCCCGACTGGTCTCCGGATCACGTAGGGGGCAGATTATCTCAATTCTCAGGCACATGGTTGCAGGATGTTCAGGACCCCTTGGTTCTAGAAGTTGTCTCCCAGGGTTACAGGATAGGGTTCAGATCCCATCCATCTGAGGGCAGATTTCTCCTGTCAAACCTGTCTTCAAGACCAGAGAAGAGAGTGGCTTTTCTAGAGTGTGTGAGAGATCTCACCTCTCTCCGGGCTATCGAGGACCTAAAGTGTTTAAATAGGTTTCTGAATGTTCCATCGTTCAAAATGGAAACGATCAGATCTATTCTGCCCTAGTTCAAGAAGGACAGTTCATGACAACTGTAGACTTGAAGGACGCTTGCCTTCATGTGACAATTCACAGGGACCACTTCAGGTTCCTAAGATTTTCTGGACCAACACTTCCAGTTTGTGGCCCTTCCTTTTGGTCTGGCGACAGCCCCGAGGGTCTTCACAAAGGTTCTGGGGGCGCTGCTTGGAGTGGCCAGATCCAGGGGCATTGCGGTGGCGCCTTACCTGGACTACATCCTTGTTCAGGCGCCGTCGCTCAGCCTCGCAGAGGATCATTCGAGGGCTCTTCTTCTGCTCCAATCTCAAGGTTGGAAGATCAACTCAGGAAAGAGTTCCCTGGTGTCCAGCAATAGGGTGGAGTTCCTTGGCACGATAATAGACTCTATGTCCATGAAGATATTTCTCACAGTCCACCTGTCTTGCCCTTCAGTCTTCCACAAGCCTGTCGGTTGCTCAATGTATGGAGGTGATAGGTCTCATGGTGTCAAGCATAGATGTCATCCCATTTTCCAGGTTCCATCTCAGACCTCTTCAATTGTTCATGTTGAGACAGTGGAACGGCGATCATTCAGATCTATCACAGCTGATATCCATGGATGCTCAGACTTGGAGCTCCCTCTCTTGGTGGATCCGTCCGGAGCAACTGTCCATGGGGACATCCTTCTTGAGACCGTCCTGGGAGATTGTGACCATGGACGCCAGTCTGACAGGATGGGGAGCTGTTTGGGGTGCCAGGATGGCACAAGGAAAGTGGTCCAGGAAGGAGTCTCTTCTTCCGATCAACATCCTCGAACTACGAGCAATTTACAATGCTATGAAGGCATGGCCTTCTCTGGAGTCGGTCAGTTTCATCAGATTCCAGACCGACAACATTACCTCAGTAGCTTACATCAACCATCAGGGGGGTACGAGGAGCTCCCTTGCGATGAGGGAAGTGTCTCGGATTCTGGAGTGGGCAGAGTCCCACGACTGCTCCCTTTCAGCGATTCACATTCCAGGTGTGGACAACTGGGAAGCGGACTTTCTCGGCAGACAATCCTTCCCTCCGGGTTAATGGTCTCTCACCCCGAGGTGTTTGTGGAGATTTGTCACAGTTGGAGAATGCCGGAGATAGATCTCATGGCGTCCAGACTCAATTGCATGCTACCTTGTTACTGGTCGAGGTCCAGGAATCCCCAGACAGAGCTGATAGATGCCTTAGTAGTACCTTGGAGATTCAGCCTAGCTTATATTTTTCCACCGTTACCACTTCTACCTTGCGTAGTGGCACGCATCAAATAGGAGCGGGCCTCGGCCATTCTGATTGCTCCTTTGTGGCCGCAGAGGACGTGGTTTGCGGATCTGGTGGGGATGTCATCCTCTCCGCAGTGGAGGTTACCCTGTCACAGGGATCTACTGTCACAGGGCCCCTTTCAACAACGAAATCTAGATTCTCTGAGGCTGGCTGCGTGGAGATTGAATGCCTGGTCTTAGCCAAGAGAGGCTTTTCTTACAGTGTGATTGATACTCTAATTCAGGCAAGGAAGCCAGTCACTCGTCACATCTACCATAAGGTGTGGAGGACTTACTTGTCCTGGTATGAGAAGCATGGATATCCTTGGCATAAGGTGAAGGTATCCAGGATTTTGTCCTTTCTCCAAGATGGTTTGGAGAATGGCCTTGCCGATAGTTCTTTAAAGGGACAGATTTCGGCATTATCAGTTTTGTTGCATAGGAGAATTGTTGAGCGCCCTGGCATCCAATCTTTTGATCAGGCTCTGTCTAGAATCAGGCCTGTCTTTAGACAGTCGGCTCCTCCTTGGAGCTTAAATTTAGTCCTTAAGTTTTACAGAGTGTTCCATTTAAACCTATGCATTCCATTGACATTAAGATTCTGTCCTGGAAGGTTCTCTTCCTGTTGGCTGTACGTCGCACTGGGTTGGGGTTTCGCCCCAAGGTGGTGTCTAACTGTAACATCAATCAGGAAATAGTTGTTCCTTCTTTGTGTCCTGACCCTTCTTCTTCAAAGGAGAGGTTACTTCATAACATGGATGCGGTTCGTGCGTTGAAGTTTCATCTTCAGGCTACAAAGGTTTTTAGACAGTCTACATCTTTTTGTGGTGTATTCTGGGAAGCGCAAGGGGCAAAGGGCCTCTGCTACTTCTTTGTCTTTTTGGTTAAGGAGTATGATTCACTTGGCTTATGAGACAGTGGGATATAAGCCTCCTCAGTTCTCATTCAACTAGAGCTGTGGCTTCATCTTGGGCCTTCAAGAATGAGGCCTCTATGGAGCAAATTTGTAAGGCGGCTACCTGGTCCTCCTTATCCACTTTTACAAAGTTTTACAAATTTGATGTCTTTGCTTCTGCGGAAGCTGTTTTTGGGAGAGAGGTTTTGCAGGCTGTGGAGACCTCAGATTAGGGTCCGCCTTTTTACCTTCCCGGTTTCATTCAGTGTCTTCTAGAGCTTGTCTATATGTTCCCAATAGTAATGAATGAAGCCGTGGACTCTCCTCTCCTTTAGATGGAAAACATAAATTATGCTTACCTGATAATTTCATTTCCATTGAGGGGCGGAGAGTCCACGGCTCCCGTCCGTATCTCCATAGGGTGGACCTAAATGTAATCATCTTCTGGCACCTTTTTATACCCTGATATTTCTCCTACGGTTCCTGGTTCCCTCGGCTTAATGACTGGGGGATGAGGGAAGTGGGGGGGAGGTATTTAAGCCTTTGGCTGGGGTGTCTTTGCCTCCTCCTGGTGGCCAGGTTCTTAATTCCCAATAGTAATGAATGAAGCTGTGGCCTCCTCCTGGTGGCCAGGTTCTTAATTCCCAATAGTAATGAATGAAGCCGTGGACTCTCCTCACCTCGATGGAAATGAGTTAAGCATAATTTATTTTTTTTCTTTCATGATTCAGATAGAGCATATAATGTTAAGCAACTTTCTGATTTACTCCTACTATCAAATTTTCTTCGTTCTCTTGCTATATTTATTTAAAAAGTAGGAATTTAAAGCTTAGGAGCCAGCCCATTTTAGGTTCAACACCCTGGATAGCAATTGGTGGCTACATTTAGCAAATCAATAAGCAAGTATAACCCATGTTATAAACCAAAAATGGTCTGGCTCCTAAGCTTTACATTCCTGCTTTTTAAATAAAGATAGCAAGAGAACGAAGAAAAATTGTTAACAGGTGTAAATTAGAAAGTTAAAATTGCCTGCTCTATCTGAATCGTGAAAGAAAAAAATTTGGGTTTAGTGTCCCTTTAACCCCTTAATGACCGAGGACGTACGCCATACGTCCTCAGAAAAAAGGCAGTTAACGCCTGAGGACGTATGGCGTACGTCCTCGGTTTGGAAAGCAGCTGGAAGCGATCCTCATCGCTTCCAGCTGCTTTCCGGTTATTGCAGGATGCCTCAATATCGAGGCATCCTGCAATAACAATTTTTACCCCTCCGGTGCAGAGAGAGCCACTCTGTGGCCCTCTTTACACCGGACATCGATGGCCGCAATTGTTGGTGGGTGGGAGCTGCAGTGGGAGGCGGGTGGGCGGCCATCGATGGTTGCTGACACACAGAGGGGGGCGGGATCGGGGGCGGCAAAGTCAGGGGCGCGCACAGACACGCGCACGGGGGGCGGCGGGCGGGCGCGTGCACGGGGAGGGAGCGGGTGGGAACCACTTACACTACACTATGTAAGTGGGAGGAAGAGGGGGAATACATGCCCCAAAAAAAGTAATCTAAGGGATCTGGGAGGGGGTGGGGGTAGGGGTTGGTCGTGGGGAAGCTACACTACAGAAAACCATAGAAAAATAAAATAAAAAACAGAAAATATATTGTTAACTGGGTACTGGCAGACAGCTGCCAGTACCCAAGATGGCCCCCAATAATGCAGAGGGGGGGTTAGAGAGCTGTTTTGGGGGGGATCAGGGAGGTTGGGGGCTAAGGGGGGATCCTACAAAGCATATGTAAATATGCTAAAGATTTTTTTTATTTTTTTTTAAAAAAAAAAACACGTTTATTTTAGTACTGGCAGACTTTCTGCCAGTACTTAAGATGGCGGGGACAATTGTGGGGTGGGGGAGGGAAGGGAGCTGTTTGGGAGGGATCAGGGGGTCTGATGTGTCAGGTGGGAGGCTGATCTCTACACTAAAGCTAAAATTAACCCTGCAAGCTCCCTACAAACTACCTAATTAACCCCTTCACTGCTAGCCATAATACACGTGTGATGCGCAGCAGCACTTAGCGGCCTTCTAATTACCAAAAAGCAACGCCAAAGTCATATATGTCTGCTATTTCTGAACAAAGGGGATCCCAGAGAAGCATTTACAATTATTTGTGCCATAATTGCACATGCTGTTTGTAAATAATTTCAGTGAGAAACCTAAAATTGTGAAAAATTTAGCGTTTTTTTTTAATTTGATCGCATTTGGCGGTGAAATGGTGGCATGAAATATACCAAAATGGGCCTAGATCAATACTTGGGGTTGTCTACTACACTACACTGAAGCTAAAATTAACCCTAGAAGCTCCCTACATGCTCCCTAATTAACCCCTTCACTGCTGGGCATAATACACGTGTGGTGCGCAGTCGCATTTAGCAGCCTTCTAATTAGTAAAAAGCAAAACCAAAGCCATATATGTCTGCTATTTATGAACAAAGGGGATCCCAGAGAAGCATTTACAACCATGTATGCTATAATTGCATAAGTTTTTTGTAAATAATTTCAGTGAGAAACCTAAAGTTTGTGAAAAAGTTAACAATTTTTTTTATTTGATCGCATTTGGCGGTGAAACGGTGGCATGAAATATACCAAAATGGGCCTAGATCAATACTTTGGGATGTCTTCTAAAAAAAAATATATACATGTCAATGGATATTCAGGGATTCCTGAAAGATATCAGTGTTCTAATGTAACTAGCGCTAATTTTGAAAAAAAGTGGTTTGGAAATAGCAAAGTGCTACTTGTATTTATGGCCCTATAACTTGCAAAAAAAGCAAAGAACATGTAAACATTGGGTATTTCTAAACTCAGGACAAAATTTAGAAACTATTTAGCATGGTTTTTTTTTGGTGGTTGTAGATGTATAAAAGATTTTGGGGGTCAAAGTTAGAAAAAGTGTGTTTTTTTCCATTTTTTCCTCATATTTTATAAATTTTTTTATAGTAAATTATAAGATATGATGAAAATAATGGTATATTTTGAAAGTCTATTTAATGGCGAGAAAAACGGTATATAATATGTGTGGGTACATTAAATGAGTAAGGGGAAAATTACAGCTAAACACAAACACCGTAGAAATGTAAAAATAGCCTTGGTCCCAAACGGACAGAAAATGGAAAAGTGCTGTGGTCATTAAGGGGTTAAGCATGTTTTTAATTAAACATTTCTAGAATTTGTTCCATCCTTACTCAAAAAACTGCAAAAATACTAATTCACTTATTTTGTCATGGATTGACTATTGCAATAGCCTTCTAAAACACCGCCTCTCCTCCCTCCAATCTATTATGAATTCTTCAGCTAGATTCATCCACCTAAGTCGCTGATCTACATCAGCTGCTCTGCTCTTCCAGTCTCTACACTGGCTCCCCATACACTCTAGAATACAATTTAAAGTGTTAACCCTAACATACAAAACACTCAACATCCTCACTCCCAACTATATTTACTCTCTCATCTCAAAATATTCTCCGACCCATGTTTTCGATCAACCTCTGACCTACATCTCTTCTTTTATCTCTATGTCCATCTCCTGTCTCTATGACCTCTCACACACTGCTCCTGTCCTTTGGAACTCTCTACCCCGCTCCATAAGACTGTCTCTAACCTTGTATAGTTTCAGGCGCTCCTTGAAAACCCACCTATTCATAGGCTTACCATCTCTCCTCTGTTTTTCATTCAAACCAAAATAAACCTTGAATTGCCTGACTCACTGCTGCAACTACAATCCATGTGACAAGCTACCCCAAACCTTATGTCTCTGTTCAACCTGTAGACTCTCCGGAGCAGGGCCCCATTCCTCCTGTACTAGATTTGTTTAGACTATTATGTTTTACATTTTATCACTCCTTGTCATTGTATACCCCTATCTTGTACCCAGCGCTACAGAATTGTGCAGCGCTATACAAATAAATAATAATAATAGTTTTTGTATATGAAGAACATATTTTAGGTTTGTTCTCTGCCTAGTCCCTTGTTAGTATTTGTTAAAGCATGGCAGGTGCAAGAAATGACTTCTAATCCGTCACGTACACACTGCAATCACGATTACCCACTTACTTGCTCATGTACCTATTCTTTTGTTAGTGCAGGCGAGTGGCACACACTATCCAGGCTGTCACTTTCTGGGTAGAACCCAGCATAGAGGTGCTTGTTAATACTTGGAAAATGTAGATTGTGTGCTTCTGCATGCCAGAAAGTCAAGAGTTATTATTAGCATTGTTTAGAGGCACAGTGGCTTGGCTATTTAAGGCTTGTTTTTTTCTTGAAGTGCTGTATGGTGAAAAATGCAGTATTTCTCTTAAGTGTATCCAGTCCACGGATCATCCATTACTTGTGGGATATTCTCCTTCCCAACAGGAAGTTGCAAGAGGATCACCCACAGCAGAGCTGCTATATAGCTCCTCCCCTCACTGCCATATCCAGTCATTCTCTTGCAACTCTCAACAAAGATCTTTATTACCATTTTTGCTGCCCATTTAAAGACATTATCCCTAGTTCTCTGGCCCATAATAAGTTTAGTCTTCTTCAGCTAATCAGAATAAACTGAAATGAACGGTTCAGATACAGCTGCATGTCTACGTGCTTGAGTGAGTTTAGTGATATGTCAGTCTATACATGTAATGTTGTATACTAAATATGTATATTCTATCATTTTCATTTTTTTAGCTGTTTTGTGCCTTTCAAGATACAAAATACCTGTACATGGTCATGGAATACATGCCGGGAGGAGACCTTGTAAACCTTATGAGTAATTATGATATGCCAGAGAAGTGGGCAAAATTCTACACGGCTGAGGTTGTCCTTGCACTTGATGCCATTCACTCTATGGGACTGATTCACAGAGATGTGAAACCTGACAATATGCTCCTGGATAAGAACGGGCACCTTAAACTTGCAGACTTCGGCACTTGTATGAAGATGGATGAAGTAAGTACTGGAATAACAGACTCTATTTTATTAGAATGTTATGAGAGAGAGAAAAATAAACCATGTTACTATGGATGCATCCTGCTCTTAGGCATGTGATCACATGATTAGTGATCACATGACCCCACCCCCTTCTCAGTACTGCTGTTTAAAGTTCAATAGACAAGCAAAATTCATTAACATTATAACTTCCATGTGTGGCTAAATTATATACAAGACAAACACTATATAAGTAATTCACACACACACACTATTATATGCATTTACTGAAATCCCCTTTAAAGAGCCATTTATCGATGTCACCATGTTCGGTCAGACTGCTGTAGTTCCTAGTGGTGGTGTTCCCCGCGCACAGCCCCAGAGGCAGAACTTTTTTTCACTTTCTGCGATGAGATTTTTTTAGTGAAAAATTTTCTGCAGGTCATTTTTAAATCGAATTTAATTTTAGGCAGTTACACTACAGCACCAGTTTAATTGCAACATATCAGTTAAATGGAGAATAAAGCAATATTTAAAGTTTTATAATATAGTGCAGTAGTTGAAAATGTCATTGCAAATTAGCTGCAGACATAGTCTAACATAGAAATAGTAATAAAAAGGGTGCATTGCTCATACAAACGTCTTACATTCAGAAAAAAACAGCTTTGCAGACAGTTAAAGGCTAGGGGATGGGTTTGAAACAATCTCTAAGAGCCAGTCAATCAGTGCACTACTCTTTTGCAGCGCTACTGCATATTTCACTGTTCACTTAAAACAACACTTTGCTCTGGATGAACTTTGATCAGGAAAACACAGACAGTGCAGCCAGAGCACAGCTCTGTTTGAAGAGAACAGCCTAATGTGGAGCAGCGCTGAAAAGTTAAAATCGCTAACAGTTTTTGCATGTATCCTGTTCTTTCTGCAGATATGCTGCATTTTCTGCATTTTCTGCAATATAAGACACAAAGTTATGCTTCAGTATTCCTGACAAACAGACTTTAATTAATGTTTCTGACACATCTGCTGGTCACCAGACAAGAAAAAAACATCACTAGGTTCCTCCAACGTTGTATATATTTATAGATACAGTATAAAGGTTAAATTTTTGTCTCATTCTAGTATACTGTATATTTTCCTGCCTTAGATACAGAATCATTTTCTTCCTAATTACATTGCGTTCTTAACAATTAATCTATATCAGCAATAGGGGACTATTCCCGAAGCGTCATTGTTTTTAATCTTTAAATAAAGTGATTATATTAGCACTGCGGAATCTGTTGGAGCAATGCTGATCAGGATAGACACTGGCATGAGAGGTATTCATGTTAACATCCACCAAAAAGCAATGCTTAATGCTAGGCTGCAGCTTCAAAGATAAATCAGATATTATCATAGTTCACTAGGAACATAGCTGCAGAAATAGAAATAATTTTTCTGTCAACATACAAAAACTGGTATGGGCCACTGTTCAAAAAGGATACCTGCAAACTAATAAAGTGCTCAGAAGAAATAATGAAGGAAATAATAGGGGGTATATGACACCCTTAAACAACGACTATACATATTACTGCATATTATTGTATATTGCGATTACAAATGGTAATGTATATAGCACAGCGTTCCGGTATTCCATCAGGTCTGCAGCATCACAGGGTTTCTTGTTCCTTACGGCTACACTTTCCTCAACTTATTTAGTCTGTTACTAAACTGACTTGGTCCTCCATTGGACTAATGGTGTGTAGAGAGATGGGGATTTCTGGAAGTGCATATTGTATAAAGTTGTGGATTACTGTGTGCTAAATAAAACTTTGATTTGAAGGTGTGCTGACACTTTTTTGTTTTGAGTTTGTCACTAAAGCATTTCTTGACAAATTTGTTCAAAATGTAGGAACCAGAAACTTTTGGACACTTGTATAATTGAAAGCTGGATTTGCACCAAGCAGATGGTGGTGATCAGCTAGGGGAAGTAGGGGGGCACCCATGGGTGTCATTGGGGTTTTAAAGCAGGGTGCCAGACAAGTGCCTAGGTGTGTGTTGAGCCCTGCACTAATCAGGAGATGCTGGTTTTTGTGGTTTACAGGGTCATAGACAGACTAGTGGAAAAAAGTGTTACTTCATAGTATTATATTTATATCACATTGGTCAGAATGGGAGATGGACAGCAGTGACCTTATTGGTGCAGCTGTCTTTGAATTAACGTTTGCTCCCTGGGGCAGTGCTGATATATGCAGCACACTCACTGTGTACAGGATGTTCTAGCAATTTATTTTTAAAATAATCCACTCAAATACCTTCATGTACAACATGCCTATAGATGTGCAAAGCTACGGAATAGAAACGTAGCAATGTATTTTTAGGGTTGTGTAGCTTATCTGTCTGTAACTGGTCATATGCATCGCCATCTGGTGGCCTTTTTCAGATTAAATCAATGCATTAACTGTAAACACACAAGCACTTTGCATGTATCAGCGTTTGTTTTTATTATATGCTGTAACTTGATAAATGCTGCTGCTGTTCTGTAGCTATCATAATTAGAATTTTAAGTTTGACACAGTTTGCTTTAATGTACATAATTAAAACTCTTTACCTGTAACTACGTTATAAGCAATGCAATTGTTGTTGTTTAGTTTGGAATTGCTCAAAGAAACAAATCCTAATGTAAAATAGTTTAGTATAGTTGGTTTTAGTACTGCAGGGAACAGAAAATGGAATGTGCACTTATGGCTTCTGGTACCCTCGTTGAATTCCACTAATTTAAGGAAGGATCAGTGTACCTGTGGACAGGATGAGGTTCATAAATACCAAGATATTGAGTTATAGAAGCATATAATGTTTCCGTGTCCTTAAAAGACATCTTACAGATTCTTTTGTCCGTACGAATGACGCACATTCCTTTATACCTGGAAATTTCTAGAATTTCACATTTTAATTGGAATTCCACCTAAATTCACTATTTGAGTTATGCTGCAAATGTATCTTGTTGCTTAGTAAGCTACAAACATTCCCAATTAGTGGACGCCTCAGTCAAAGTTCTAATGCTAAACACATACAAGAAATTAAAGGGACACTAAACTCAATTTTTTTATTTAATGATTCAGATAAAACATGCAATTTTAAGCAACTTTCTAATTTACTCATATTATCAATTTTTCTTTGTTCTCTTGCTATCTTTATTTAAAAAGCAGGAATGTAAAGCTTAAGAGCCGACCCATTTTTGTTTGAGAACCTGGGTTATGCTTGGCTTATTGGTTTGCTAAATGTAGCCACCAATAAGCAAGCACTATCCAGGATACTGAACCTAAAATGGGCTGGCTCCTAAGCTTTAAATTCCTGCTTTTGAAATAAAGATAGAAAGAGAACGAAGAAAAAAATGATAATAGGAGTAAATTAGAAAGTTGCTTAAAATTGCAAGTTCTATCTGAATCATTAAAGAAAAAAATTGGGTTTAGTGTCCCATTAAGCTAAATAGTCTTCCCTATGGGGCAGATCAGTTTCAAGAAATGGATGCCCTATCTAACTTTTTGCAATCTTTATATTCTTGTTGATGATATATAGATATATAGATATATATATATATATATATATATATATATATATATATATATATATATATATATATATATATATATATATATATATATATATATATATATATATATATATATATATAAATATAAAATACATACACACAATGTTTTTATTGCATTTGAGAACTAAAGTAAAATATAAATATGTAATCCTAAATTATTCAAACATCAGACTGCATAAAAGGGATTTTATTTTATGGTAAACAATGTGCAGTCCGTTTTGTATGTTCACATGAAAATGCCACACCCACTGGTAGTTGCTGGTCTGTTTAAGATTAAATACAGGACATTTCTATCTATTGTGCGTAGGCCTAGTGTAATTTTACAGCTTTTTTTACTCTGATTAATGCAAAAGAGTTAGAACTTTACAATTACTATGGTAACTTTGGTATAGATTATTATTATTATCCTTTGTATTTGTATTATTTTTAGTATTATTGTGATTATTATTGGACGTGTATTGCATAACTAAACCTTTTTAAATTAAAATCTCAATGTATTTATTGCCCCATTTAAAGGGACAGTCTAGTCAAAATTAAACTTTCATGATTCAGATAGGGGATGCCATTTTAAACAACTTTCCAATTTACTTTTATCATCAAATTTGATTTATTCTCATGGTATTCTTATTTGAAAGCTAAACCTAGCTAGGCTCAAACTGATTTATAAACCATTGAAAACCGTCTCCAATTTCAGTGGATTTTGACAGTTTTTCACACTTAGACAGTGCTAGTTAATGTGTGTCATATAGATAACACTGTGCTCACTCCCGTGGAGTTATTTAAGAGTCAGCACTGATTGGCTTAAATGCATGTCTGTCAAAAGCACTTATGTAAGGGGGCAGTCTGCAGAGGCTTAGATACATTTTAGAGTGAATCAGGGACGAAACTACAAAGGGTGCAGAGGTCGCAATTGCGACTGGGCCCCCAAGGGTGGGGGCCCAGCTTAAAAATAAATAAATATTTTTTTTACAATAAAAAACGTTGACCTGCCACTGCCTGCACTGATATCATGTGAGTGTGACATGATTCTTCACTAGTTTCTCTGACTACAGGGGTTAGTGTTTCTGTTTTATCCATTGGTGTTTGTGTGTGTGTGTATGTATGTATGTATGTATGTGACTGTGTGTGTATTTATGCATGTATGTGTGTGTGTATGTTTGTGGAACCAGCAAATTACAGACCTTGTTACTACAGCATGGGGGGGCGGGGGGTAAACAGTGTCAGTCTATACAGTACGGGGGGCTAGACCATGTCACAGACTACTGTGGTCACTTTATAAAGTACTGGGGCGGGTAGGGTCAGGCCAGCCATCTCACAGACAGATTACAGACTGTGTCACTGACTCACATACAGTACTGGTGGGTTAAACAGTGTCACTATATACAGTAACAGGGGGTCAGATCATCTCACAGACGTTGGGCACAGGGTACCTCCTTTTGCAGACATGAAATCTGATTCACTTTTTTTCCTGTGTTAAATGTAAAAAAAAAAAGTAAAAAAAAAAGTATCAAATTCACTTTTTTGGGGGGTTGGGGTTGGGGGGGGGGGGCTTAGATTCTTGCACCTGTGCCCTGTGGCTTCTAGTTACGCCTCTGGAGTGAATACTCTAAAATGAGACAAATGGAAAAAACACTCCAAAATATGTAGTTTGCAAGTTATGTGATGCTTCCCCTTGCAAAAGTGAGTGAAGGCAAATGAACAGTAGTAGTACCATAGGAATAAGGAATACGTTGTTGTATTTGCTAATTGAGCATAGGTGCTCCTTTTCCAAACTCTGCTTTGCAAATATCATTTTGTTTTATTCTAATATTAACATAGCTTTCCTGAGCCTACAACTTCTTTTGTATCAAACGTGTGTAATTTGTCTCGTATATTCACTCATTGTATTGTACAAAGTACTTTAGACATAAAGGATTATAATAAAGATGTTTATTGTTCACCTTTGCAACTGCTGTAATTCTGATATTAAAAGGCATGCGTGCTCCTTGGCTGGCATGTTATCAGAGCTCAATAAATTGCACACGGATAGTGTCATACCACTGTCGTTTGCGGTGTAAGATAAGCAGAGAATGTCAGTGGTTTCTTGAAACAAAAGCATTATTTTGCCAGCGGCTACAGCTTCTAATTGAAATGTATGTGCAATCTCTTTGCTAATAGTTTCAATAAATCATTTCCCTATTGAATAAAGTTCTCCTGAGGTTTTTGGACAAACAGTATGTCTGGCATAATGTTTGTGGAATGTTTGGCATGCTTCTGACGTGGTACAGATACCGTGCATCTCTGTATTTAACCTCTTCAGTACTGGCAATTTCAGAGAAAAAGTTGCTCAACGTACCGGACATTTTTTTTTTTTTTTTAGCATTTTTGCTACCGCTCGGTTTAAACAGAAATAAAGCACTTTGTTTTTTTGATTAACATATAAGCACTAGATAAGTGTGTAGATGTTTGTATGAATGTATTTTTATAGAGAGATTTCAGAAATTGTTGTAAAATTACCTAAAAAAAGTTTAATTTGTTTATATATACAGGTGGCCCTCGATTTAAGCCGGTTCAATTTGCACCGTTTCAGAATAACAACCTTTTTTTTCTGTCATGTGACTGCTATTGAAAAACTTTGAAAAGCATTGCATTGATTAAAATAGCCAGTAGGTGGAGCTGTCCGCTTGTTTTGCAGCAAAGTTATGCAAAGCCAAGCTCACAAACAGGCTGGAATTAATTAGTCTAGCTAGACATGAGCTATCGAGCAGCTTTCATAGGAACAAGATCTTCCTGTCTATAAATCAGTCCAGATTGGAATGCATAGAAAGAACTGTTTGCAGAAAAATGCAAGTAAAGTGTGTGTTGTGTGATTATTTCATAAGGTTTATAATGCAGTTTAGCAAATGTTTTTGTTCATTTAACTTAGTTTAATTTAATTATATATTCTGTGTTGTGTGATTATTTGATACTGTTTATAGTGCTGTTTAGCATTTAAAATCTTAATTTCAAAGCTTTATAAATAATATATTAGGTGTTACTTATGACAATTTTGAGAGGGGTTTGGAACCCAAGTCCCTCACTTCCAATTGACTTGCATTATAAACTGGGTTTCAATTTACAATGGTTTCGATTTACAACCATTCCTCCTGGAACCTAACCCCGGCGTAAACTGAGGGCTACCTGTATATCACATTCCACAAAAACTCTAACTGTAAAAAATAAAAAAAAAAATCATAAAATTTGTTTATTGCCATTTTATGATTAAGCTAAAACCAAACCTGTATATATTTATTATTTTTGATCATTTTAAAGGGACAGTCTACCCGAAGATTTTTGTTGTTTAAAAAGATAATCCCTTTATTACCCATTCCCCAGTTTTGCATAACCAACACATATTAATATACTTTTTAACTCTGTAAGTACCTAGTATCTAAGCCTCTTCAGACTGCCCCCTTATCTCAGTGCTTTTTACAAACTTGCATTTTAGCCAATTAGTGCCGCTTCATAAATAACTCAGTATTGAGCACAACGGTATCTATATGGCATACATGAACTAGCATTGTCTAGCTGTTAATAAGCTAATAAAATGCACTGAGATAAGAGGCAGCCTGCAGAGAGCTAGAAACTTTCAGAAATTTAGAGGTTTATAGCTTATAAAGTCTATTAATATCACAATGTTGGTTGTGCAAAGCTGGGGAATAAGTACGAAAGGTGCTTATCTATCTTTTTAAACAATAAAAACAAACAAAGTAAACTGTCCCTTTAAGGTATTTTTCGGCAGCTATGTCTAAAATTATGCAATGGGCTAACTCATTTCTTTCAGCAGAACTTCCCAAATTCTCAAAACTAATCCTCAAAACGATATATATTTCTAAAGTGGACAACCCAAGGTTTTGATCTATGCCCATTTTGGTATATTTCATGCCACTATTTGGCTGGCAAATTCGATCATATAAAAAAATTAACCCTTTTCTGCAAATTTGGGGTTTCTCACTAAAATTATTTACACACAACTACTGCAGTCATATGACAAATGGTTATAAAAGCTTGGTAGTTTTCAGTTTAAACTAATTAAGGAAATATATATAGCAGTTAACAGGGTGTATTTCAAGTTCAAAGAATTAAAACATCTTAGAGCTAAAATTACATGAAAAGGGGGCAAATAAATAATGAAAATAAAGTGCAAAGCGGTTTCATCATGCATCACTAAACATTTTATATAAAATATCAAGGTGTTTACTGTCCCGGATGTAGGTATTTTGCCCAGCGTACTGTGTTGACATAGTACCTACGTTTAACACTGTATTATTATCAGGTATTTGTAGAGCGCCAACAGATTCCGCAGCGCTGTACTGCTACATTTTCTCTCATTGACATTACAATGGGCTAAGCCTGCAGGTAAAGCAGACTGTCTTGTGTTATGTTAGGCATTGAAATACTAATTATGACTGAGGGGTTGAATAAACGCAAGCAACTATTTCACATACAAAATCTATCTCTTCTTCATTGGCCCCATTTTACATAGCTTTTCTACTAATAAAGGTGCGGATACAGCAGGCAAAATTAGCTATTTCAAATAACTAATACAAATAAATGAAATGTTTGCAAACCATTATAGGGACAGTCAAATCCCCCAAAAACTTTCATGATTCAAATAGGGCATGCAATTTTAAACAACTTTCCAATTTACTTTTATCACCAATTTTGCTTTGTTCTTTTGGTATTCTTAGCATATAAACCTCCCAGAATTAGCTTTCAACTAATTTCTTAGACCTTGAAGGCCTCCTCTAATCCGAAAGCATTTTGACTGTTTTTTTACCACTAGAGGAGTTAGTTCATTAGTTTCATATAGATAACAATAAGCTCACGCACGTGAAGTTACCTAGGAGTGAGCACTGATTGGCTAAAATGCAAGTCTGTCAAAATAACTGAAATAAGGGGGCAGTTTGCAGAGGCTTAGCTTGAAAGTAATTACAGAGGTAAAACGTGTATAATTATAACTGTGTTGGTTATGCAAAAATGGGGAATGGGTAATAAAGGGATTAACTCTCTTTTTTTAAACAACAAAAATTCTGGTGTTGACTGTCCCTTTAAATACAGATGGCCCTCGGTTTACGCCGGTTCAATTTGTGCCGTTTCAGAATAACAACCTTTTTTTCAGTTATGTGACTGCTGTTGAAAAGAATTGAAAAGCAGTGCACTAATTAAAATAGCCAGTAGGTGGAGCTGTCCGTTTGTGTTGCAGCAAAGTTATGCAAACTTAGCAGACTGAAATTAATCTGTGTACACAGAACAGAACTTAGCTATCGAGCAGCTTTCAAAGCAACAAGATCTAGCAGCCACTTCCCTATTATCTTCCTGTCCAGCTGCTTGAGGTGAGGGTGCCTAACTGCTTAATCAGTCCAGAATGCATAGAAAAGGTGCAGACCAAATATTATCTAACATGCTAACAATGCAGAGAACTGTTTGCAGAAAAATGCAAGTAAAAAAAATGTATTTGTTCATTAAACTTAGTTTGATGATACAGTCTGTTGTGTGATGATTTAATTAGGTTTATAATGCTGTTTAGCATTTAAAGTCTTCATTTCAAAGCTTTAAAAATAATGTATTAGTTGTTACTTATGTCAATTTTGAGAGGGGCCTGGAACCTAACTTCCTCACTTCCCATTGACTTACATTATAAACTGGGTTTCAATTTATAACGGTTTCGATTTACAACCATTCCTTCTGGAACCTAACCCCGGCGTAAACTGAGTGCTACCTGTACACTCCAGCAGATGAAATGGACCATTGGGAACAAATTAAAAGGGAATTTTTTTTAGAGTAGAATGTCCCTTTAGACATTTTATATTACAATCTAAAGGTGTTACCTGTATCTTAATAAGACAGATGTTCTAAACATTATGTGGAAAAATTTAGGGAAGTCAGTGGTAGAGATTTCATTTTTGTTGAATTGGCCTTAGTGATGGATTTAACTACAAAAAATTGACATTAAAGGGATGCAAATCAGAATACAGGTACCAGTATATTGCTCAAGAAAACTTTGTAGTATCTTGGCATTTTTTAGAAATAAAAACAAGTATGATACATGAGTTGACATACGATAATCGGTGCAGCAGAAACCTGGGTCAAATGACTTGTAAAAGGTGCCATTCTTAAACATAAATCAGGGCATTTGGTGTAAATATGTGGTGTTTATGCACTTATCAGTCTCTGTATTCTCTGAGATTGGTTTTTGCAGAATCACTGAGATAAATCAGAACTATTTATGTATATATAGGACCGTAGTTTGGACCAGAGAGCAAATGCTAAGATACTAGACTTAAGTGAACATATAGATCATTATTCCTATGGTATTATGGTGACGATTGTAGTGACAAGGTTAGTAACTATGTGGCGTATGTATAGTAGCTATAGAGAGATTATCTCTAAGTTAATAAGTGAGATCATTTGAGATAACAACAAAACACTTGCTACATTAATCTGCGGAGACTTTTTAAACAAACAACCAGGTGCCAATTATTATTTGGCTTTTATCTTTACAGGGCAAATTATATGTCAATCTCATAATACCAACATAATTTCTCTGCAGACTTTGGTTACAGTTATTTGTTGTAGTAAAGTACGTTTGGTTGTTAAGTGGAAAATGTCTCAGTGAGGAGATAAGTATAGCAAAAGATTCTGAAGAACGTGTGTTTTTAAAACAAAAATATTGTTTCATACATAGATTCGCCAATTACGTCTTGTCTACTCATTTATTGTGTTGTCATAATTTGTATGTGCCCTTATGGGCTGCAACATATTGCTTAGATATTTTATTGCCCAAAATGTATCATGTGCTCTGCTATTTTTGTTGTTAGATTTCAAATCAAGTTGTTTTTGTTTTTTTTGTTTTGTTTTTGTGTGTGGCTGTTTTCTTCATAAATGGAAAGAGTCCACAGCTGCATTCATTACTTTTGGGAAATTCAGAACCTGGCCACCAGGAGGAGGCAAAGACACGCCAGCCAAAGGCTTAAATACTCCTCCCACTCCGCTCATCCCCCAGTCATTCTTTGCCTTTCATCCCAGGAGGTTGGCAGAGAAGTGTCAGAAGTTTTCGATAGTCTCTTATGGAGGGTAGTACTCTTTGGCATGGGACTGCAGTTTTAAGTAGTCCTGTCAGCATCTCAGTGAGAGCATGGGTGAAAGAGTCCGGAGTTTCGCTGCCTGCTTTTTTCTCTCAAGTCCATGGCAGAAGCGACGCTACTATCTGTCACACTTGAAGGGCCGTGTTCCTGTTCCACAGCATACATTCCGGTAAGATCGTTTTATTTTACTTTCATCATAGATGTATCGTAATTACAACTGTTTATACGAGAGGGGCTACAACCTTTCGGCGATAACGTTAACATAGGGTCTCAGTGAGGCTCCTTTTTGTATCTAGGAATCAAGGGTTAATATCTCCTGAGGGGGGTTATTGAACAGGGGGGATTTATAATCATGTTTGTTATGTGATTCTGTCTGCTACTGTGTAGTGTTGCTTCGGCTCGTGGCTCTTTTGGAACATAACAGCCTATGTCTAGTGACGCGGCCTTTGCGGTTGGGTGCGCTTTTGCATGGACTGCACGGTTTGCCTTGTGACTCCATTTCCGTATTCCTGACCATGTGGCGACGGAGAAATCCTATTCCGCTGGTGTCTGGTTCTCTGGAGGTGGTGAGTGCCCCAGCCATTGGGGGTGTAGGGTGCTGTTTAGATTTTTCTTATTGGTCCATTTCTCCAACATTGGTGTGTCCGGTCCATGGCGTCATCCTTACTTGTGGGAAAATTCTCTTCCCCAACAGGAAATGGCAAAGAGAGCACAGCAAAAGCTGCCCATATAGCCCCCCCTCTGGCTCCGCCCCCCAGTCATTCTCTTTGCCGCTCTGAACAAGTAGCATCTCCACGGAGATGGTGAAGAGTATGTGGTGTTAGTTGTAGTTTTTCATTCTTCTATCAAGAGTTTGTTATTTTAAAATAGTGCCGGTTTGTACTATTTACTCTAAAACAGAAAAGGATGAAGAGTTCTGTTTAAAAGAGGAGTATGATTTTAGCAGCAGTAACTAAAATCAATTGCTGTTCCCACGCAGGACTGTTGAGCCCAGAGAACTTCAGTTGGGGGGAACAGTTTGCAGACTTTTCTGCTCAAGTTATGACTAGTCCATTTTCTAACAAGACTTAGTAATGCTAGAAGACTGTCATTTTCCCTCTTTGGGATCGGTAAGCCATTTTCTTAGACTCATAACAGAATGAAGGCTTATTAATGGGCTATATACTGGTTGACACTATTGTAGGCTAAATCAATTGATTTATTCAATATTTATATGTTGTTTGAAGTGTTTTGAAACTTGAAAATACTTTGGTAATGTTTTTAAGCGCCAGGCAGTCGTTTAGACACCTTTTCCAGTCAGGAAGGGCCTTTCACTCTAGTAGGCAGAGCCTCATTTTCGCGCCTTAATTACGCAGTTTCTTCTGGATGCAGTGCATGCAGCTTCATGTGAGAGGGTCCGGTGGCCATTAAAAACGTTTCTGGAAAGCTTATTTCTGTGGCGAATAACCCCCAAGGACAGGTGAAGCCGCAGCAAACGCTGTGGCTGGGACTGTAGTGGGTTTAAAATTGTTAATTTGATAAAATAGCTCCGGTTTGCTCATTTAAGGGGTTACAAACTTTAAAATTGGTGTGCAATACTTTCAAAGCATTAAGACACTAGGGTGCAAATTTGGTAAGGATCGGATATTTCCTTCATAGTTTTTCACACATTCAGAAATAAAGTGTGCTCTGTTTAACATTTAAAGAGACAGTAACGGTTTTGTTTAAAAACGGTTTTATTGCATTAATAGCCTGTATAAGCCTGTCTAACATGTCTGTACCTTCAGATAGAACATGTTCTGTATGTATGGAGGCCAAGGTGGTCCCCCCTTTAAATGTATGTGAGAATTGTGCCATGGCGTCAAGACAAAGTAAGGACAGTACTGTCACATTTAATAAGGTTGCCCAAGATGATTCCTCAAATGAAGGTAGTGGGGGTTGTTCACCATCCTCTCCTTCTGTGTCAATACCAGTTATGCCCCAGTAGGCGACACCTAGTACATCTAGCGCGCCAATGCTTGTTACTATGCAACAATTAACGGCAGTAATGGATAATTCTATAGCTAATATTTTATCCAAAATGCCAGCATTTCAAAGAAAGCGTGATTGCTCAGTTTTAAATACAGTGGAAGAGCAAGAGTGCGCTGACGATAATTTATCTGTCATACCCTCTGTTACGGTACCAACTGTGTACCAAGGGTTAACCCCAGATGAACAATGTCCTGCATAGACAATCAGCAATTCACAACCCAGCCAGTTTCAGGTTTAAAACAGAATGACATCTTTATTTGAAGGCAGCACACAGATTTATACAGGTTTTTGACCCCCCCTCAGATGGGGGTTGAAAGAATGTTGTACATTAGATAAAAGGGAGAAGCGCCCTTGACATGATACAATAGGATTATATTACTTAAACACTTCAACCACAGGACACTCTTGACTCTCCTTATCACTTAGGCGTTTCTCTCTGGGGGTGATCAAACAATAGAATGCTAAGCATTAATTAGATTGTAGCTGGAGCCAGCCACTTGTGGTTAGAAAATAAAGTTAACACTTTCAGTCCTGACTGAAGGGTCTGTCACATAGCTCCCCCCTTGTGGAACACTCCGGCAGACCCGGCTTGACCCTTTTGCGGGTCAACCTGGGGATGACCGGACTAAGGGGTGGTAGGCATGTCAGTTTGCTGGGACAATCCATCTGTATTCCCGTTATGAGAGAGAATCCCTGTCTGTATAAATAAGGGTTCAACCTCTTCAGTGCCCCGACTAGGGCTAAACAGTCCTTCAAAATATCATCGGCTTCTTTACGTGGTTTTTGTACCTGCTCTTTATAGGTATCCACAATCCCTTCATACTGACATAGGGTGCCCTTGAGTTGCTGCACCTCCCTATGAGCCAGCGTCAGCTTCTCCTCCAGTGTCACTAAGTTTGTCCTTAATGTTTCATGTTCCACTCTCAAGCTGGTGTTTTCTGCAGTCTGTCGGTGCAGCTTGTCTAGCAGAGATTCCTGTTCTAAACGTGCTTTTTCCTCTGCAGTCCTCTTCTCTCCCGCTAGCACTGTTACATGATTATTTAACGTGACCATTTTATCCTCTACGTGACTCTTCTCCTTCATCAGCGCATTGTAACGTGACTCCCACATATCAATAGCGGATAGAGATTTACTGAGCTCAGCGTCCTGGGGCTTAGCAGCAGGGGGGTCAGTCTCTGCTGCACGGATCTGAGCACGGGTAGTCACAGGGTTAACATCAGCGGGACCCATGGGAGCATAGGCAGAAACAAGGGGGACCAAGGTATTTCCAAGGAGAACATCAGCTGGTAAATCCTTCATGACCCCCACATTCACAGGTCTAGCGCCCCCTCCCCAATCCAAATGCACCCTGGCAACAGGTAGGCGGAACACAGTGCCCCCTGCTACCCTCACAGCCACAGTGTCTCCTGTGTGCTGTTTCTCAGACACCAAGTTCTTTCGAAGCAAGGTCATGGTAGCACCAGTATCCCGTAGACCACTGACCTCCTTCCCATTCACTTTAACCAGTTGCCGGTTATTCCGGTGGGCAGCTTGCACAAGGTCTGCCTCATGTAGGATGCCCCAGCATTCTTGCGCCTCTACATAGCGGGCCGCAGGCTGAGGATTACGTGGGATTCCGCTAGCGGGTCTTCTCCAGGACTGTGCTTGGTTCGCTGCGTTTAGGGGACACTCTGGTCTTTTGTGCCCTAGTTGCTTACATCCAAAGCACCGAATAGGTTGTGAGTAGCCCCGCGAATTGAACCAGGCTCTCTGAGGGTAGTTCGTGGCCCGAGACCGTGTGGTATAGCGGTGTGCTGGGGGTTGGTAACTGGCAGGTGCTGGGGTGACTGGGGGTCTGTACTCCACTCTGGCAGGGGGCTTAGTGGTAGCAGTGTCCAGTTTGCGGGCATCCGTATACTCATCTGCCAAGCGAGCCGCTTCATGCAGGGTGGAGGGTTTACGGTCCCGAACCCACTCTCGAACTCCTGCGGGTAACTTGTCGAAGCAATGTTCCAACAGGAATAGCTGCAGCACCTCTTCCCCAGATACGGCTTGGCACCCCGCTATCCAGTGAGCTGCTGTGCGGTGCACCTTACATGCCCACTCAAGGTAGGAATCACCAGTCAATTTAACAGTGTCTCTGAACCGCCTCCGGTATGCCTCCGGTGTAACCGCATACCTGGAGAGCAGAGCCTCTTTTACAGTATTATAATCCCCAACTTCCTCATCTGGAATGGCCCGAAAAGCCTCACTGGCCCGGCCGGATAATTTTCCGGATAATATCGTGACCCAGTCCTCTGCGGGTACCTTGTGTAGTGCACATTGCCTCTCAAAATCTGCAAGGTACCCATCAATCTCTCCTTCTGTTTCCAGGAAGTTTTTAAAAGCTGCAAAATTTACTTTTCCCTTTTCCACTGGGGTTGCTGTGACTTGGGCTGCTGCAGCGCCGCTTTGGCGAAGTAGGTTGGCCTCCACAGCTGCTATGACCCGGTCGATAATTTCGGCAGATGGGTTGGGGCCATAATATGCCAGTCTTATTTTAACCGCCCGATCAAAGCTTGCTTCTTCAGGGGTTCTGTCTGATATGCTGGGCCCATTGGTTCCTTCTGTCCCTGGTACTCTTTCCATCTTAGTCAGTATTGTAATAATCCCCCTCTTCCTGAGGTTACTGGCTTGTGTAGTTGCTCTTCTGGGCGATAAGGATTCTCCCGTCGCTTGCCACCAATGTTACGGTACCAACTGTGTACCAAGGGTTAACCCCAGATGAACAATGTCCTGCATAGACAATCAGCAATTCACAACCCAGCCAGTTTCAGGTTTAAAACAGAATGACATCTTTATTTGAAGGCAGCACACAGATTTATACAGGTTTTTGACCCCCCCTCAGATGGGGGTTGAAAGAATGTTGTACATTAGATAAAAGGGAGAAGCGCCCTTGACATGATACAATAGGATTATATTACTTAAACACTTCAACCACAGGACACTCTTGACTCTCCTTATCACTTAGGCGTTTCTCTCTGGGGGTGATCAAACAATAGAATGCTAAGCATTAATTAGATTGTAGCTGGAGCCAGCCACTTGTGGTTAGAAAATAAAGTTAACACTTTCAGTCCTGTCTGTCACACCCTCATACCAGTCAGAATTGGCAGTGAGGGAGGGTTTGTTGGAGGGAGAAATTTCTGATTCAGGAAAAGTTTCTCAACAGGCAGAACCTGATGTTGTGACATTTAAATTCAAGTTAGAGCATCTCAGCGCCCTACTTAAGGAGGTACTAACTACTCTGGATGATTGTGACTCTTTGGTCATTCCAGAAAAATTTTGCAAAATGGACAAATTCCTAGAGGTCCCTGTGCACCCTGATGCCTTTCCGATACCTTAAAGGGTGGCGGACATAGTGACTAAGGAGTGGGAGAAACCAGGCATACCTTTTGTCCCACCTCCTATATTTAAGAAAATGTTCCCCATTGTCGACCCAAGGAAGGACGCATAGCAAACAGTCCCTAAGGTTGAGGGGGCAGTTTCTACGCTAGCCAAACGCACGACTATTCCCATTGAGGACAATTGTGCTTTCAAAGATCCTATGGTTAAAAAATTGGAGGGTTTGCTTAAAAAGATTTTTGTTCAGCAAGGTTTCCTCCTCCAACCAATTTCGTGCATTATTCCTGTCACTACGGCAGTGTGTTTTTGGTTCGAAGAACTAGAAAAGCCGCTCAATAAGGAGACTCCATATGAGGAAGTCATGGACAGAATTCACGCACTTAAGTTAGCTAATTCCTTTATTTTAGATGCCGCTTTGCAATTGACGAGGTTAGCGGCGAAAAATTCAGGTTTTGCAATTGTGGCGCGCAGGGCGCTCTGGCTAAAGTCTTGGTCGGCGGATGTGTCTTCCAAGACAAAATTGCTTAATATTCCTTTCAAAGGTAAGACCCTTTTTGGGCCAGAATTGAAGGAGATTTTTTCAGACATCACTGGGGGAAAGGGCCATGCCCTCCCACAGGATAGGCCTTTTAAGGCTAAGAATAAATCCAATTTTCGTTCCTTTCGTAACTTCAGGAATGGACCGTCTCCTAACTCTGCAGCCTCTAGACAAGAGGGTAACGCTTCCCAGGCTAAGCCAGCTTGGAAACCAAAGCAAGGCTGGAACAAGGGTAAACAGGCCAAGAAGCCTGCTGCTGCTACCAAGACAGCATGAAGGGGTAGCCCCCGATCCGGGACCGGATCTAGTAGGGGGCAGACTTTCTCTCTTTGCTCAGGCTTGGGCAAGAGATGTTCCGGATCCCTGGGCACTAGAAATAGTCTCTCAGGGTTATCTTCTAGAATTCAAGGAACTTCCTCCAAGGGGAAGGTTCCACATGTCTCGCTTATCTTCAGACCAGATAAAGAGACGGGCATTCTTACATTGCGTAGGAGATCTATTAAAGATGGGAGTGATACACGCAGTTCCAACAGTGGAACAAGGTCAGGGGTTTTACTCAAACCTGTTTGTAGTTCCCAAAAAAGAGGGAACCTTCAGACCAATTCTGGATTTATAAATTTTAAACAAATTTCTCAAAGTTCCATCGTTCAAAATGGAAACCATTCGAACAATTTTATCTACAATCCAGGAGGGTCAATATATGACTACCGTGGATTTAAAAGATGCGTACCTACATATTCCTATCCACAAAGATCATCATCAGTTCCTAAGGTTCGCCTTTCTGGACAAACATTACCAGTTCGTGGCTCTTCCGTTCGGTTTAGCCACTGCTCCCAGAATCTTCACAAAGGTGCTAGGGTCCCTTCTAGCGGTTCTAAGACCGAGGGGCATTGCAGTGGCACCTTACCTAGATGACATTCTAATCCAAGCGTCGTCCCTTTCCAGATCAAGGGCTCATACAGACATTGTATTAGCTTTTCTCAGGTCTCACGGGTGGAAGGTGAACGTGGAAAAGAGTTCCCTGTCCCCGTCTACAAGAGTTCCCTTTCTGGGAACAATAATAGATTCTGTAGAAATGAAGATTTTTCTGACAGAGGTCAGAAATTTAAAGCTTCTAAAGGCTTGTCAAGTTCTTCAATCTATTCCTCAGCCTTCCATAGCTCAGTGCATGGAAGTAATAGGTCTAATGGTTGCAGAAATGGACGTGGTTCCTTTTGCTCAAATTCATCTAAGACCATTGCAACTGTGCATGCTCAGACAGTGGAATCGGGATTATGCAGACTTGTCTCCCCAGATTCAAGTAGACCAGTTAACCAGAGACTCACTCCGTTGGTGGTTGACTCAGGATCACCTGTCTCAGGGAATGAGTTTCCGCAGACCAGAGTGGGTCATTGTCACGACCGACGCCAGTCTATTAGGCTGGGGCGCGGTCTGGGACTCCCTGAAAGCTCAGGGTCTATGGTCTCGGGAAGAGTCTCTTCTCCCGATAAACATCCTGGAACTGAGAGCAATATTCAATGCGCTCCGGGCTTGGCCTCAACTAGCGAAGGGCGGATTCATAAGATTCCAGTCGGACAACATGACGACTGTAGCTTACATCAACCATCAGGGAGGAACAAAGAGTTCCTTGGCGATGAGAGAGGTATCCAAGATCATCAAATGGGCGGAGGATCACTCCTGCCATCTATCTGCAATTCACATCCCAGGAGTAGACAACTGGGAGGCGGATTATTTGAGTCGTCAGACTTTCCATCCGGGGGAATGGGAACTCCACCCGGAGGTCTTTGCCCAGTTAACTCAATTATGGGGCATTCCAGACATGGATCTGATGGCGTCTCGTCAGAACTTCAAGGTTCCTTGCTATGGGTCCAGATCCACGGATCCGAAGGCGACTCTAGTGGATGCATTAGTGGCGCCTTGGTCGTTCAACCTAGCTTATGTGTTTCCACCGTTTCCTCTCCTTCCCAGGCTCGTAGCCAGGATCAAACAGGAGAAGGCCTCAGTGATTCTAATAGCTCCTGCGTGGCCACGCAGGACTTGGTATACAGACCTGGTGAATATGTCATCGGCTCCACCATGGAAGCTACCTTTGAGACAGGATCTTCTAGTACAAGGTCCATTCGAACATCCAAATCTAGTTTCTCTGCAGCTGACTGCTTGGAAATTGAGCGCTTGATTTTATCCAAGCGTGGGTTTTCAAATTCAGTGATAGATACTCTGGTCCAAGCCAGAAAACCTGTGACTAGAAAGATTTACCATAAAATATGGAAAAAATATATCTGTTGGTGTGAATCCAAGGGATTTTCCTGGAGTAAAATTAAAATTCCTAAGATTCTTTCCTTTCTCCAAGAGGGTTTGGATAAAGGGTTGTCAGCGAGTTCTCTAAAAGGACAGATTTCTGCTTTATCTGTTTTGTTACACAAACGCCTGGCAGCTGTGCCAGATGTACAAGCTTTTGTACAGGCTTTGGTCAGAATCAAGCCTGTTTACAGACCCATGACTCCTCCTTAGAGTCTAAATTTAGTTCTTTCAGTTCTTCAAGGGGTTCCGTTTGAACCTTTACATTCCATAGATATTAAGTTACTATCTTGGAAAGTTCTGTTTTTGGTTGCTATTTCTTCTGCTAGAAGAGTTTCTGAATTATCTGCTTTGCAGTGTGATCCACCCTATCTGGTGTTCCATGCAGATAAGGTCGTTTTGCGTTCCAAGCCTGGTTTTCTTCCAAAAGTAGTTTCCAACAAGAATATTAACCAGGAAATAGTTATTCCTTCTCTGTGTCCGAATCCAGTTTCAAAGAAGGAACGTTTGTTACACAATTTAGATGTGGTCCGTGCTTTAAAGTTCTATTTAGACGCAACAAAGGATTTCAGACAAACTTCATCTTTGTTTGTCGTTTATTCTGGTAAGAGGAGAGGACAAAAAGCTACTGCTACCTCTCTTTCTTTCTGGCTGAAAAGCATCATCCGATTGGCTTATGAGACTGCCGGACGGCAGCCTCCTGAACGAATCACAGCTCACTCTACTAGGGCTGTGGCTTCCACATGGGCCTTCAAGAACGAGGCTTCTGTTGATCAGATATGTAAGGCAGCGACTTGGTCTTCTCTGCACACTTTTGCCAAATTTTACAAATTCGATACTTATGCTTCTTCGGAGGCTATTTTTGGGAGAAAGGTTTTGCAAGCCGTGGTGCCTTCCGTTTAGGTAACCTGATTTGCTCCCTCCCTTCATCCGTGTCCTAAAGCTTTGGTATTGGTTCCCACAAGTAAGGATGACGCCGTGGACTGGACACACCAATGTTGGAGAAAACAGAATTTATGCTTACCTGATAAATTTCTTTCTCCAACGGTGTGTCCGGTCCACGGCCCGCCCTGGTTTTTAATCAGGTTTGAAAAATTTATTTCTCTATACACTACAGTCACCACGGCACCCTATAGTTTCTCCTTTTTCTCCTAACCGTCGGTCGAATGACTGGGGGGCGGAGCCAGAGGGGGGGCTATATGGGCAGCTTTTGCTGTGCTCTCTTTGCCATTTCCTGTTGGGGAAGAGAATATTCCCACAAGTAAGGATGAAGCCGTGGACCGGACACACCGTTGGAGAAAGAAATTTATCAGGTAAGCATAAATTCTGTTTTTTTTATTCAGTGTCCCAGTATGGAGGATTCTGATTTTTTGGAGACGGATGTCACTGATTCAGACTCTACGTCTTGCGAAGAATATGAATCGGCCCGGGTGATACATGCCCATCCGTTATGTTCCTTCGGGGCCGGTCTTTTCTTTTGTCCCGGCGAAGGTATGTTGCGCCTTTCGTTATAGACTGGCTCGTCTTCGTGTTCTACTAAGGCATGTTTTTGGCTTTGCTGGAGGATTCTCAGTCTTAATCTTCGACTGGCTTGCATGCATAGACATAAGGGGATGAAGTAATATTCTTAGTCTTTTTGTTATTTGTGTATCCTTTTCTAGCTCTGAGCTTCGAAGGCTTGGGCCTCTGTTAGGCTGGTCTTGCGGGTATGCCCGTTCTTCCTGGGCAATAACCTACAGGTTGCCTTATCTTTTTATTTCATCCGGTGAGGATGATTTTTATTTGGTCTAAAGCTCATGTTGTGGTGTGATGTTTTCTTCGGGAACTTTCTTCTCTATAATTGATACTCGTGATTTTGTGGTCGCACGGTTTACAAAAGTCTGTCTGACTGTTCTTTATCCCTCCATCTCGGTGGAGACTCTATGTGACCTTGACAGTGCTGGGGCCCTTGGTTTCAGGCTGGTCCTGACTGGGTACAGATCCTTCTGTCTTTGAGGCCTAGTTCAGACATGTGGCGCATGGGGGATTGGTTCAGTCCTCATTTGCCTTCAGTCTAGTGGGCCGGGACTCCGTTGGGATCCGCGGCGACATGCTCAGTCTTTTACGATTTTTCCGGGAGCTAAACCGTTCTGACGGTTTTTGCCTTTCATGGTCTCTTTGGAAGTGTCATTTTAGGACTTGTTCCTTTTAGAGGTTTTCTTCCTTTGGGTCAAGACTTTCTGGACTCCGTCTGTTTTTTCTGGTGGCTGTGGCCGCTTAATTAGGATGTGAAGGCCGTGAGGCTCTTTCTTCCTTCAGGAGTTAGTCGTCTCCATATCAGGGGCGATAGGAGGTGTTGTCTCTTTTTCCAGCTTTCTGCTTAGGGGATGTTTTCTGCCTGTGTTTGGGATGCTTTGCATTCTTCTCCCTTGGGTGTGGTCCTCTGGAACGTTCAGAAAGGCTAGTCTCCAAAATCCTTGTGTTGCCCTTGGGGCCTTTGGGCTTTAGAGAAATTGCATGACTTTGTCGTGGCCTAGCACCTTGTTGGGGGGGTGTTGACCTCCGGCCAGGGGTGTTCTCTTCCATTTGGGCTGAGAATTACGAGTGAATCCTGTACACGTTTTCCGTGTTCCCCGGTTATCATCCCCTGTGAGGTCTGATTACTTCAGAAGGGGTATCTTGTGTTCCCTGGGGGTGTCGTTCATTCTAGGATGATTCTGGGTTTCAGGGCCAGGGTTCTTATCTTGGAGACTTATAATCCTGTGGACGGTTCGGGACGACCCAGATTTTTTCAGTGACCCTATGTTGCGACATAGGGGCTAGCAGGAAGGCCAGAGTTCACATCCACCTTCGGGTACTGGTTATGAACTTTAAGGCCTGACTTGTCCTTCGGACGGAGTGTGCTCCTTTTAATGGGAAGTTTTTTCTCTGTTGGGTCAACAGTGGTGTCTGAATGATTTTTCATTCGTTCCGTGTTTTGATCATACTATGGCTTCATGTCTTGGAGACATGTATGCTGTTCTTATCTGTGCCCTTCCCTTTTGAGGGGATAGTGTGTCTTCCTTATGAGCTGGGGTTTCCTCTCTCTGGGGGGTCATTGTCCTACCCTGTGTGTAGGAGGCTGGATCAGGTGGCTTATTTCTGTAAGGGGCAGCATCTGCTGCTCTGTGGGCTCTGATCCACCTGTTAGACAGTCTCTACGTAGAGAGATCAATTTCCAAGAGAGTTGTGACAGGTCTTCCTACTGATCTTTTGCAATTTTTTATGTTCCAGGTCCTAGGGGGTTCTCCTTGGGAGTGCCTTATTTTGGAGGAGCGGATTGGGTTGGCACCTGAGTTCTGTTGGGGTGGGTGAGTCCCCCCTTTTTCTTTCTATTTCCTGGTAGTTTGTGGTTGGGGTTTTTGAGTCCCCCCTGTCTATCGGACATGTCTATTGCTTGGGCTGGTCCGGTGTTGGAGCAGGATCTGAGATCTGTTGCTCTGCTATTTCGTCCTCGGAGCATTTGAGGTACGGTAAGCCTCTTTGAGGTTTCTCCTTTCTCCATCTAGATTTGTGGGAAGGACTGGCGGCTCTTAGATAGCCTGCAATGTTATCCACTGGCTAGTGGATACTTAGCAAGCTGAAGGATCCTATCTTCAGCTGCTCTCTACTTGCACTGCAAGTATTTAAATTTCAGAGTCATTATTAGATGACTGCAGCGTGCAGTGTTTTTGCTTCAGGTGTTATTCGTCAGACCTATCTGAGCTTGCTGCAAGAGGTTTCATTCTAAATATTTCGGTATTCTGTGCTACCTTTTTGCGACTTTGGGACCTTCGTTTCCAGTTGCTTTCTAGAGTGCGGTTGCACTGTGTTAGGGGAAGAGCTCTCTGTTTTAGACTCCCGGGCCTTATCCAGTGGTTTCTGTATTTCTGGGGTCTGGGCATTGCCTCCCCTTGTTTCTATGAGACTGTTTGGGTCTCTGTTAGCCTGACCCGGTTTCTCAGGTTTTTTTGCTCTGTGTTTGTGCCCCTTTTAGTTTTTTTTTTCTGGAGTTCCTTATGCTAACTGTACAGCTACCTCAGCATACTAATGCACTGTGATGCACTGTAGCAAACCGAGGGTTGCAAGTTCGATCCCCGGCGTGGTCTATTCAGCCTTTCCTCCTTTCAAGGTTAATAAAATGAGCAGCGCCTTGAGTCCTTTAAGGGGGATTAGCCGCGCTTTACAAGTACAATCATGTTTTTGGCTTTTCTTTTTTGTGAAAGAATACGGTATTTTGTTCTTTAGTAAGGGGTGTGTTGTTTGAAGACCGACTGCTGGGCGACGGTGTCTCTTGGAGGCTGTTGACTCAGTCGAGTCTAGTTCCTGTGGTTTCTAGCAAGGCTTGTGGACTATCTGCGGGTCAGTGTCCTTGGGCCTTTTCCTTTTTTTCAAAACTTTTTTTTCGGACGAAGCAGGATTTTGTTGGGTAGGGATTTCAGGCCTGGTGCCCTCAGAATGGGCCGCCTCTTGTACCCTCCCGTTTTGGCATTCAGTGTCCTCTATTGCTTGGGTATTGTTTTCCCAAAAGTAATGAATACAGCTGTGGACTCTTTCCATTTATGAAGAAAAACATAAATTATGCTTACTTGATAATTTTGTTTTCTTCAGATGGAAACAGTCCACCGCTCCCTGCCCGTGTTTTTATGTGGGGCGACCGTAGTTTTTGTTCTTCTGACACCTTTTCACCCTGATATTTCTTCTACTGTTCCTCGGGAGAATGACTGGGGGATGATGGGAGTGGGAGGAGTATTTAAGCCTTTGGCTGGGGTGTCTTTGCCTACTCCTGGTGGCCAGGTTCTGAATTTCCCAAAAATAATGAATGCAGCTGTGGACTCTTTCCATCTGAAGAAAAGAAAATTATCAGGTAAGAATAATTTGTTTCTTCTACAAGATACGACGAGTCCACGGATTCATCCTTACTTGTGGGATATTATCCTCCTGCTAACAGGAAGTGGCAAAGAGCACCACAGCAGAGCTGTATATATAGCTCCTCCCTTCCCTCCACCCCCAGTCATTCTCTTTGCCTATGCTAGTATTAGGAAGGGTAAAGTGAAAGGGGTGTTAAAATGATAGTTTTTTTAGTTTCTTCAATCAAGAAGTTTTTTATTTTAAAATGGTACCGGTGAGTACTATTTTTCTCAGGCAGGATATAGAAGAAGATTTCTGCCTTGAGGTTGATGATCTTAGCAAATGTCACTAAGATCCATGTTGGTTCCCACAGAGTTGCTGAGGAGTACAAGAGGAATCTTCAGTGTGGGGAACGTTTTCATGCTACAAGCAGCATTGAGGTATGTGCAGTCATTTATTTCTGAAGAGACTATGGTATATCAGAATTGGCTGACATAGTTCCCAGGTTGGGAAGGGGTAAGCAGTAGACCTATATATCAGGGTGGTACTGAAATCCTGTGTAAATTATCGTTGTTAAAAATGCAGGGCTTATTGCAGCAGCATGGTTAAGACACTGGGGCAGCCTAACGTTTTTTATTATATAAAAGAGTTTTTTAGGGCTGGTTATGTTGCGTTGTGCTGGGGGTTCACATGGCTATATTTTTAATGTTTAAAGTATATAACCCACATGGCTGGTTAAACTGCTTTCCATGCGGTTGTTGAGGCTGTTAACACATCGTTCATGATGGGCGGGGCCTAATTTTCGCGCTTCAAATGCGCCGTTAGTTTCTGAAGAGAAAGCAGCAGCCATCAGCTCCGGTTGGGCCCAGACTTAAGGGTTATTTTCCGGAGCGATATCGGATCGTTTGTCATTTCCCTGGGGGCAGGTAGGCGCCAAAAGGTGCAGGGGCATTTTTGTAATATTTTTGTACATAACGTTTTTGCCTTCATTTAACCTGTACTATAGGTTTAATTTGCCCTTTTTACTTGTGGTGCAATACCCGACTGCAATATAGGATATATGCAATTTAAATTGAGCAGTTTAATAACTTAATAAGCAAATTTGGAAAAAAGTGTGCGCTTTTTTATTTCTTAAAGGCGCAGTACCTGTTTTTGCTGAAGTTGTTTTCATCAACATGTGTGACTAAGGATGATTCTCAGTCTGAATAGAATCAGGATATGCCATCCAATTCTCCCCAAGTGTCACAAACTTTAACGCCCACTCAAGCGACGCCAAGTACTTCTAGTGCGTCTAATTCTTTTACTCTGCAAGATATGGCTGCAGTTATGTCAACTACCCTTACAGAGGTATTATCTAAACTGCCAGTTTTGCAGGGTAAATGCAGTAGGCCAGGTATTAATGTAAATACTGAATCCTCTGATGCCTTATTGGCCATTTCCGATGTGCCCTCTCATTGCTCTGATTTGGGGGTTAGGGAATTGCTGTCTGAGGGAGAACTTTCAGAATCAGGAAATGTGTTGCCTCAGACAGATTCGGATGTCACATCATTTAAATTTAAACTTGAACATCTCCGTCTGTTGCTCAGGGAGGTTTTAGCGACACTGGATGATTGTGACCCTATTACAATTCATCCAGAAAAATTGTGTAAGATGGACAAATATCTTGAGGTGCCTACTTACACTGATGTTTTTCTGGTTCCTAAAAGAATTTCGGAAATTGTTAAAAAGGAATGGGATAGACCAGGTATACCGTTTTCTCCCCCTCCTAACTTTAAGAAAATGTTTCCTATATCAGACACCATACGGGACTCTTGGCAAATGATCCCTAAGGGGGAGGGAGCAATATCTACTCTAGCTAAGCGTACAACTATACCTATTGAGGACAGTTGTGCTTTCAAAGACCCTATGGATAAAAAATTAGAAGGCTTTCTAAAGAAGTTATTTGTTCACCAGGGTTTTCTCTTACAGCCTACAGCCTGCATTGTTCCAGTAACTACTGCAGCTGCTTTCTGGTTTGACACCCTGGAAGAGTCTCTGAAGCTAGAGACGCCTTTAGAGGACATTTTAGATAGAATTAAGGCTCTTAAGCTAACCAATTCCATTATCACAGATGCTGCTTTTCAAATTGCTAAATTAGCGGCGAAAAACACAGGCTTTGCCATTCTGGCGCGCAGAGCGTTATGGGTGAAATCGTGGTCTGCTGATGTGTCATCTAAATCTAAGCTTTTAGCTATTCCTTTCAAGGGTAAGACCCTATTCGGGCCTGAATTGAAGGAAATCATTTCTGACATTACTGGAGGTAAGGGTCACGCCCTACCCCAGGACAAGTCTCTTAAGATGAGGGGTAAACAGAATAATTTTCGTTCCTTTTGAAATTTTAAGGGAGTACCCTCTGCTTCCTCTTCCTCCACTAAGCAGGAATGATATTTTGCTCAATCCAAGTCTGTCTGGAGACCTAACCAAGCCTGGAATAAAGGTAAACAAGCCAAGAAGCCCGCTGCTGCTACCAAGATAGCATGAAGGGGCAGCCCTCGATCCGGGACTGGATTTAGTAGGGGGCAGACTTTCTCTCTTTGCTCAGGCTTGGGCAAGGGATGTTCAGGATCCCTGGGCATTGGAAATTGTGACCCAGGGGTATCAGCTGGAATTCAGAGATTTTCTCCCACAAGGGAGATTTCATCTTTCACGTTTGTCTGTAGACCAGACAAAAAGAGAGGCGTTCCTACGCTGTGTAAAAGACCTCTATACCATGGGAGTAATTTGCCCAGTTCCAAAACAGGAACAGGGGCAGGGGTTTTACTCAAATCTGTTCGTGGTTCCCAAAAAAGAGGGAACTTTCAGACCAATCTTTGATCTCAAATGTCTAAACAAATTTCTCAGAGTCCCATCGTTCAAGATGGAGACTATACAAACAATTTTACCAATGATCCAGGAGGGTCAATACATGACCACCATGGACCTGAAGGATGCATACCTTCACATTCCTATCCACAAGGATCATCATCAGTTTCTAAGGTTTGCCTTTCTGGACAAACATTATCAGTTTGTGGCTCTTCCCTTAGGGTTGGCCACAGCTCCCAGAATCTTCACAAAGGGGCTAGGGTCCCTTGTAGCGGTTCTCAGACCACGGGGCATAGCAATGGCGCCCTATCTGGACGATATTTTGATCCAGGCATCAACTTATCATCTGACCAAATCTCATACAGACATTGTGTTGTCATTCCTAAGAACTCACGGTTGGAAAGTGAATATAGAAAAAAGTTCACTAGTTCCACAAACAAGAGTTCCATTCTTGGGAACTCTGATAGACTCGGTAGATATGAACATTTTTCTGACGGAGGATAGAAAATCAAAGATTCTAAATACTAATAATAATCCTCGGCCCTCAGTGGCTCAGTGTATGGAGGTCATTGGATTAATGGTAGCGGCAATGGACATCATTCCGTTTGCTCGCTTTCATCTCAGACTACTGCAGCTGTGCATGCTCAGACAGTGGAATGGGGATTATGCAAATTTTTCTCCTCAGATAACTCTGGATCAAGAGACTAGAGACTCTCTTCTTTGGTGGTTGTCACAGGATCATCTGTCCCAGGGAATGTGCTTCCACAGAGGAATGGGTAATAGTGACAACGGACGCCAGCCTCTTGCGCTGGGGTGCAGTCTGGAATTCCCTGAAGGCTGAAGGGTGTTTTGACTCAGGTGGAGTCTCTACTTCCAATCAATATTCTGGAACTGAGAGCAATATTCAACACGCTTCAGGCGTGGCCTCAGTTGGCTTTGGCCAAATTCATAAGATTCCAGTCGGACAATATCACGACTGTAGCATATATCAATCATCAAGGGGGAACAAGGAGTTCTCTAGCAATGATAGAGGTTTCAAAGATAATCCGATGGGCGGAGGCTCACTCTTGCCATCTATCAGCAATCCATATCCCAGGAGTAGAGAACTGGGAGGCGGATTTTCTCAGTCGTCAGACTTTTCATCCGGGGGAGTGGGAACTCCATCCGGAGGTGTTTGCATCATTAATTCATCAATGGGGCAGACCGGAATTGGATCTGATGGCATCTCAACAGAATGCCAAGCTTCCACGTTATGGGCCCAGGTCAAGGGATCCCCAGGCTGTACTGATAGATGCTCTAGCAATGCCTTGGTCGTTCAACCTGGCTTATGTGTTTCCACCGTTTCCTCTCCTGCCTCGTGTGATTGCAAGGATCAGACAGGAGAAAGCTTCAGTGATACTAATAGCGCCTGCATGGCCACGCAGGACTTGGTATGCGGATCTAGTGGACATGTCTTCTCTGCCACCGTGGAAACTTCCATTGAGACAGGACCTTCTCATTCAGGGTCCGTTCCAACATCCAAATCTAAATTCTGTGCAGCTGACTGCCTGGAGATTGAACGCTTGATTTTATCTAAACGGGGATTCTCTGAGTCGGTCATTGATACTTTGATTCAGGCACGCAAGCCTGTCACTAGAAAGATTTACCATAAGATATGGTGTAAATATCTTTATTGGTACGAATCCAAGGGCTACTCATGGAGTAGGATTAGGATTCCTAGAATTTTGTCTTTTCTCCAAGAAGGATTGGAGAAGGGATTGTCAACTAGTTCCTTAAAGGGACAAATCTCTGCTTTGTCTATTTTACTACACAAGCGTCTGGCGGATGTTCCAGACGTTCAGTCTTTTTGTCAGGCTTTAATCAGAATCAAGCCTGTGTTTAAACCTATTGCTCTTCCATGGAGTTTGAATTTAGTTCTCAATGTTCTTCAAGGGGTTCCATTTGAACCCATGCATTCCATAGATATTAAGCTGTTATCTTGGAAAGTTTTGTTTTTGGTTGCTATCTCTTCTGCTCGAAGAGTTTCTGAGCTTTCTGCGTTACAATGTGATTCACCTTATCTTATATTCCATTCTGATAAGGTGGTTTTGCGTACTAAACCTGGATTCCTTCCTAAGGTTGTTTCAAATAAGAATATTAATCGGGAAATTGTTGTTCCTTCCTTGTGTCCTAATCCTTCTTCTATGAAGGAACGTCTGTTACACAACTTGGACGTGGTTCGTGCCTTGAAGTTTTACTTACAAGCGACCAAGGATTTCCGTCAAACATCTTCTTTATTTATTGTTTATTCTGGAAAGCGTAGGGGTCAAAAAGCTACGGCTACCTCTCTTTCTTTTTGGCTGAAAAGCATCATCCGCCTAGCATACGAGACTGCTGGACAGCAGCCTCCTGAAAAAATTACAGCTCATTCTACTAGAGCTGTGGCTTCCACATGGGCTTTTAAAAACGATGCTTCTGTTGAACAGATTTGTAAGGCTGTGACTTGGTCCTCCCTTCATACTTTTTCCAAATTTTCCAAATTTGATACTTTTGCTTCTTCTGAGGCTATTTTTGGGAGAAAGGTTCTTCAAGCAGTGGTGCCTTCTGTTTAGGTATCTGTCTTGTCCCTCCCGTTCATCCGTGTCCTGTTGCTTTGGTATTGTATCCCACAAGTAAGGATGAATCCGTGGACTCATCGTATCTTGTAGAAGAAAAGGAAATTTATGCTTACCTGATAAATTGGTTTCTTCTACGATACGACGAGTCCACGGCCCGCCCTGTTCTTTTTAAGACAGAATTTCTTTTATTTTTCAAAACTTCAGTCACTTCTGCACCTTTTAGCTTTTCCTTTCTCTTCCTATACCTTCGGTCGAATGACTGGGGGTGGAGGGAAGGGAGGAGCTATATATACACAGCTCTGCTGTGTGCTCTTTGCCACTTCCTGTTAGCAGGTGGATAATATCCCACAAGTAAGGATGAATCCGGGGACTCGTCGTATCGTAGAAGAAATCAATTTATCAGGTAAGCATAAATTTCCTTTTTTATGCTTTGTTTAAAGGGACACTCAAGTCAAAATTAAACTTTCATGATTGAGATAGAGCAGCAATTTTAAACAACTTTCCAATTTACTTCCATTAACAAAATGTACACAGTCTTTTTATATTTACACTTTTCTTTCCTGTAATTGGCAAAAGTCCATGAGCTAGTGACGTATGGGATAAGCAATCCTACCAGGAGAAGCAAAGTTTCCCAAACCTCAAAATGCCTATAAATACACCCCTCACCACACCCACAATTCAGTTTGACAAACTTTGCCTCCTATGGAGGTGGTGAAGTAAGTTTGTGCTAAGATTTCTACGTTGATATGCGCTACTCAGCATTTTGAAGCCAGATTCCTTTCATAGTACAGTGAATGTCAGAGGGATGTGAAGGGAGTATCACCTATTGAATGCAATGGTTTTCCTCATGGGGATCTATTTCATAGGTTCTCTGTTATCAATCGTAGAGATTCATCTCCTACCTCCCTTTTCAGATCGACGATATACTCTCATATTCCATTACCTCTACTGATAACCGTTTCAGTACTGGTTTGGCTATCTGCTATATGTGGATGGGTGTCTTTTGGTAAGTATGTTTTCATTACTTAAGACACTCTCAGCTATGGTTTGGCACTTTATGTATTTATATAAAGTTCTAAATATATGTATTGTACTTACAGTTGCAAGAAAAAGTATGTGAACCCTTTGGAATGACATGGATTTCTGCACAAATGGGTCATAAAATGTGATCTGATCATCATCTAAGTCACAATAATAGACAATCACAGTCTGCTTAAACTAATAACACACAAAGAATGAAATGTTACCATGTTTTTATTGAACACACCATGTAAACATTCACAGTGCAGGTGGAAAAAGTATGTGAACCCTTGGATTTAATAACTGGTTGAACCTCCTTTGGCAGCAATAACTTCAACCAAACGTTTCCTGTAGTTTCAGATCAGACGTGCACAACGGTCAGGAGTAATTCTTGACCATTCTTCTTTACAGAACTGTTTCAGTTCAGCAATATTCTTGGGATGTCTGGTGTGAATCGCTTTCTTGAGGTCATGCCACAGCATCTCAATCGGGTTGAGGTCAGGACTCTAACTGGGCCACTTCAGAAGGCGTATTTTCTTCTGTTTAAGCCATTCTGTTGTTGATTTACTTCTATGCTTTGGGTCATTGTCCTGTTGCAACACCCATCTTCTGTTGAGCTTCAGCTGGTAGACAGATGGCCTTAAGTTCTCCTGCAAAATGTCTTGATAAACTTGGGAATTCATTTTTCCTTCGATGATAGCAATCCGTCCAGGCCCTGACGCAGCAAAGCAGCCCCAAACCATGATGCCCCCACCACCATACTTCACAGTTGGGATGAGGTTTTGATGTTGGTGATACTCTAGGATTCTTCTTCACCTCATTGAGCAGTCTGCGCTGTGCTCTTGCAGTCATCTTTACAGGACGGCCACTTCTAGGGAGAGTAGCAGCAGTGCTGAACTTTCTCCATTTATAGACAATTTGTCTTACCGTGGACTGATGAACAGCAAGGCTATTGGAGATACTTTTATAACCCTTTCCAGCTTTATGCAAGTCAACAATTCTTAATTGTAGGTCTTCTGAGAGCTCTTTTGTGTGAGGCATCATTCACATCACGCAATGCTTCTTGTGAAAAGCAAACCCAGAACTGGTGTGTGTTTTTTATAGGGCAGGGCAGCTGTAACCAACACCTCCAATCTCATCTCATTGATTGGACTCCAGTTGGCTGACATCTCACTCCAATTAGCTCTTGGAGATGTCATTAGTCTAGAGGTTCACATACTTTTTCCACCTGCACTGTGAATGTTTACATGGTGTGTTCAATAAAAACATGGCAACATTTCATTCTTTGTGTGTTATTAGTTTAAGCAGACTGTGATTGTCTATTGTTGTGACTTAGATGATGATCAGATCACATTTTATGACCAATTTGTGCCGAAATCCATATCATTCCAAAGGGCTCACATACTTTTTCTTGCAACTGTATATTTGCCATAATTCAGGTTTTCAGTATATTTCCTTTTGCAGTTTCGTATCTGGGAAATGCTTTTTTATGAAAAATGTATTTCTTACCTGGGGTATAGTCTTTTTTTCTAATTGACTGTCTTTTAAATTTGCGGGCAGAATTAGGCTTGCGAGGGGTAAAATGCCAGAGTTTATTGCGTCATTCTTGGCGCAGGATTTTTTGGCGCAAAGTTACGTTCGTTGATGCAAATTCGTAATTTCAGGCATCGTAGTGGGTGCCGAGTCCTTTTACAAGGTTGCGTCATCTATGACGTGTGTGTGTCGTTTCCGGACGTTTTTGGCGCCAAAAATATTTTTCTGTTTGTTGTGCGTCATACTTGGCGCCAAATATTTTCATTATCCAAGACCCCATTTCTATTTGCCGCCTGCCTTTTTTCTATGTCAGAGGGCTATGCTGTTTGCATTTTTTCCCATTCCTGAAACTGCCATATAAGGAAATTGATAATTATCCTTCTCTGACAAGGATCTATCTGATTCAGAAGATCCTGCCTCAGATATTGACACTGACAAAAATACTCTTATTTATTTAAAATGGAGTATATTCGTTCTTTGTTAAAAGAAGCGTTTACATTAGATATGGAGGAAACTAGTCCTCTTGATATTAAAACTAGTAAACGATTAAATTCTGTTTGTAAACCTCCTGTGGTTATTCCAGAGGTTTTTCCAGTTCCTGATGCTATTTCTGATATGATTTCTAAGGAATGGAATAGGCCTGGTACTTCTTTTATTCCTTCTTCAAGGTTTAAAAAATTGTATCCTTTGCCAGCAGTTAGATTGGAGTTTTTGGAAAAGATCCCTAAAGATTGATAGGGCTATCTCTACTCTTGCTAAACGTACTACTATTCCTATGGAAGATAGTACTTCTTTTAAAGATCCTTTAGATAGGAAACTTGAATCTTATCTAAGGAAAGCTTATTTATATTCGGGTCATCTTCTTAGGTTTGCGATTTCTTTGGCTGATGTTGCAGCTGCTTTAACCTTTTGGTTGGAAACTTTAGCGCAACAAGTATCGGATCATGATTTGTCTAGCATTGTTAAGTTGATTCAACATGCTAATAATTTCATTTGTGATGCCATTTTTTATATTATCAAAGTTGATGTTAAATCTATGTCTTTAGCTATTTTAGCTAGAAGAGCTTTGTGGCTCAAATCTTGGAATGCTGATATGACTTCTAAGTCAAGATTGCTATCTCTCTCTTTCCAAGGTAATAAATTATTTGGTTCTCAGTTGAATTCTATAATTTCAACTGTCACTGGGGGGAAGGGAGTTTTTTTGCCTCAGGATAAAAGACCTAAGGGTAAATCTAAAGATTCTAACTGTTTTCGTTCCTTTCAACAAAATAAGGAACAGAAACCAAATCCTTCCCCCAAGGAATCTGCTTCCAATTGGAAGCCTTCTTCAAATTTGAATAAATTCAAGCCATTTAAGATATCAAAACCAGCCCCCAAGTCCGCATGAAGGTTTGGCCCTCATTCCAGCTCAGCTGGTAGGGGGCAAATTAAAATGTTTCCAAGATGTTTGGATCAATTCGGTCCAAAATCATTGGATTCAGAGTATTGTCTCTCAGGGGTACAGAATAGGATTCAGAGTAAGACCGCCTGTGAGAAGATTTTTTCTCTCACGCATTCCAGCAAACCCAGTAAAGGCTAAGGCTTTCCTGAAGTGTGTTTCAGACCTGGAGTTATCAGGGGTAATCATGCCAGTTCCGTTTCAGGAACAGGGTCTGGGGTTTTATTCAAATCTTTTCATTGTCCCAAAGAAAGATAATTCATTCAGACCAGTTTTGGATCTAAAGATTTTGAATCAATATGTAAGAGTACCAACTTTGAAAATGGTGACTATAAGGACTATTCTGTTTTTTGTTCAGCAAGGGCATTATATGTCCACAATAGACTTACAGGATGCATATCTTCATATTCAAGCATTACCAATTTGTTTCTCTTCCTTTTGGTCCAGCGACAACTCCAAGAATCTTTTCAAAGGTTCTCGGTGCCCTACTCTCTGTAATCATAAAGCGGGGTATTGCGGTATTTTCTTATTTGGACGATATCTTGGTACTCGCTCAGTCTTTACGTTCTGCAGAATCTCACACGAATCAACTAGTGTTGTTCCTTCGAACACACGAATCAACTAGTGTTGTTCCTTCGAACACACGATTGGAGGATCAATTTACCAAAAAGTTCTTTGATTCCTCAGACAAAGGTAACCTTTTTAGGTTTCCAGATAGATTAAGTGTCCATGACTTTGTCTCTAACAGACAAGAGACTTTTGAAATTGGTTGCAACCTGTCGGAACCTTCAGTCTCAGTCATTCCCTTCAGGAGCTATGTGCATGGAAGTTTTAGGTCTCATGACTGCAGCATCGGACGCGATCCCCTTTGCTCGTTTTCATATGAGACCTCTCCAGCTTTATATGCTGAGCCAATGGTGCAGGGATTATTCAAGGATATCACAAGTAATATCCTTAAATCCCAATGTTCGACTTTCTCTTACTTGGTGGTTAGATCACCATCGTATAATTTTAGGGGCCTCTTTCGTTGGTCCAACCTGGACTGTGATCATAACAGATGCGAGTCTTTCAGGTTGGGGAGCTGTTTGGGGATCTCTGACAGCACAAGGGATTTGGAAATTTTCAAGAGGCGAGATTACCAGGGGCAGACTGACAAGTCGGGCAAATCGGCCCTTGCCCGAGGGCCCCAGCATCTTAAAGGGCCCTCCTCCCCCACTGCAGGCACGCTTAATGCTGCTGCAGAATAAAGATTTTTTTTAAATTTTCATATTTAATTTTTAATAAAAATGTAAAAATAAATTTATAATTGTGCTTACTTTCTGTGTTAGGGGCCCGGTGCGAGCGCACACTCTGTTGGGGCGTCAGTCATGCAGACTGTCAGTAGTATTTGACAGCGGGCGGCATTTCAGTGCATGACTGAGTTGAGTTAGTTAGTGCACTGTGTGAGACCTGACAGACCGCTCCTGTCCGGAGCTGTATTATATTACTGTTTTTTGTCTGTCTGGTTCTCACACTGAGTTCACTAAGTTCCATCAACCCCTCCTCCGGTCTCTGTGTTATCACAGCGTTACGATGGATGACCAGAGGGTCAGGTGGTTATTGAGGAGAGGAAGTGGGGCACTCTGGCAGTTCAGTAATTTAACACACCATGCTTGTTTAGCTCCACCCCTCACCGTGGTAACTACAGTAAAGATTTGAGAAGACTCAGTCCCAGCAGCACTAATAAAAAGAAGGTAGGATGGCTGGCCCTCCAGCAAATATTTAATGTGGACGATTACTTACTTTATTTTTTTTTTTTATTTTTTTTTTTTAGACTTTATTTATTCTCACTCAAAAATCATGTACAATAATCATCAAATAAGGAAGTCCACAGCATAATAACAGAAAAAAAAGAGACACATACATAACTTTTGGTGCATATCTTGCAACAATAACATAAAACATATTTGTCTGTATGTCAAGAATTAGAACCTTATGATATAATTATGCATGCTACATGACCTTCCGCAATAGGAGTTGAGATATTTTCTAATTCATAAAACAAATATAACAAAACAACATAGAACAAGACAAATATAACGAAACTAAACCAAACAAACAAAAAAAAAAAAAAAAAAAGGAAAAAAAGGGGGGGGGAATTCTTCCTCTGGCACAGCGGCCCCCCCTCCCCCCCACCATCCCCTACCCTACCTCTCTAAAATTTGAAACCCACATCGGTGGGAATTCATTCAAGACTACCAAGTCCGCAAAATATTTGGAGCTAAGAAATGGATTAAGGATCTTTTTTTGTATAGCAAGCGGGTAAGATTTAATTATTGGTAACCATGTATAAATAAATTTTGCTATTTTTTTTTCAGAAGCTAGCCTTTTGTAAAAAGATTCAAATATTATATGTGTTTGGATCTCTTTAAGAAATGCCCCCATAGAGGGCGTTTCTTGGGCCAGCCAATTTTTGATAATAAGAAATCTTGCTATTAATATAGAGATTTTAACCACATATTGATAATGCACTGCCAAATCCTTAGATAATTCTAAGAAAAATATCTGCTCTGGAGATTTGCCATGGTTCTTTAAATATCTGGGTAAACCAATACTGAATTTTTTGCCATAACTGAAATATTTTAGGACAATACCAGAAGACATGTAATGTATCCGCATTAGGATACCGGCAGCGATTGCAGACAAAGACCTGGTTGGGAAAAAAACGTGACATCTTAAAAGGTGTCAGATAATAATTAACAAGTTTAAAATGTGACTCTTTCCAACTTGTAGGGATAACACATTTGTCCAAGGAATCAAAACTCTGCTTAATGGTATCCGCCTCGCTCCTAGGCAATATTTTTATCCAACTATTGCATAGATTCTCTAACACAGGCAAGCTTTGTTTAGCCAACAACAGATCATATAATAAAGAGATAGATGTATTACCATTCCTAAATTTATTAATACAAATGCTAAGGTCTGCCCATTTATCCATCGCGTCCACAGAGAAACTCTGTTTATAGTAAAAATGAGACAGCTGGAGATATGCAAAATCATTATTCTTATCCAAGCCAAATTGATTAAAGAGGACCTCTCGCGGGAGCATTTCCATGTTTTCATTAAGTGCTTGTATTACATTAATAAGCCCTTTCTCTTCCCATAATCTAAACATTTTATATTGACTGCCTGGTCTGAAGTCTGGATTCCCAATTATGGGTAGGTATTTCGAAAAATGTGGTTCAATTTGCATAATATTACAAAGCCTTTGCCAAGCTACAACAATATTTTTAATTGTAATCATTGATCTAATCTTAGGTGTAAGTAACTTTAAGGTACAATGTAACAAAGCTTTTAAAGCAAAAGGTTGTATAAGAAAACTTTCTATATCAATAGTTGCAAAATTATTAGAATCTATAATCCAATCTAGCGCTATTTTAGCTAAAGTAGCCAAGTTATAGAATCGGAGATTGGGAAGTGCTAAGCCTGCCGCGTTGCGCTTCTGCATTAGTTTATTTAAAGAGATACAAGGTTTTTTTCCTCCCCATATAAACCTGGATACAGATCTTTGAAAACACTGTATATCTCTATTGGTAAGCAACAGAGGTAGATTCTGTAATGGATATAGAATACATGGTAGGATAATTGATTTGATTAAATTGATTCGAGCGGAGATAGATAGCGGAAAAGCGGCCCAGAGCTCAAGATCTTTCTTTGCCTTCTCTAGAATTGGACGAAAATTTAAATTATACCATTTTTGTGGATTTTTATGCAACATAATGCCTAAATATCTAAAGGATTCTACTATTTTGAAAGGATGAGATTGACAGCTTGCCTTTAATTTATTAACCCACAAAAGTTCACTTTTTTCAAAATTTATTTTATAGCCTGAGATAGAACTAAATTCAGCTAACATGAATTGGATTAGCGGCATAGTTTGTGGGGTATTCTCACAAACTAATAATAAGTCATCCGCATACAATAATACTTTCATCGTATGTGAACCAAAAGAGACCCCCGATAAATTATCCCTCAACCAGATTGCAAGTGGTTCAAGTGCCATATTAAATAGGAGAGGGGATAATGGGCATCCCTGCCTAGTACCCCTTTCAAGCGTTAATTTTGGGGACTGAGTACCATTAATTATAAGATAAGATATCGGGGAGTCATATATTTTACGAACAAAGAGCATAAATTGATCCTTTAAGCCAAATTTTTCCATAGCCTGAAATAAATAACACCAGATGATCGAATCGAACGCTTTTTCTGCGTCAAGCGTGAGTAACGCGAGATCGGTAGACCTCTTACTTAATTTACTCTTTTCCATGTTCCAGAAATAATCTAGTAGTAAAGTAACCTTACGAATATTTTTTGATGAATTCCTAGCAATCATAAATCCCGTCTGATCGGGATGTATAATATATTCTAGCCCTTTAGCTAGCCTAGCCGCAATAATAGAAGTTAAAATCTTGTAATTGCTATTAAGTACCGAAATCGGTCTATAAGAGGCTGGATTTTCCACATCTTTATTTTTCTTCAAGATTAAAGAAATATTAGCCGCCGCAAAATATTTAGACATAGGATTATTAGAGCAGAAATAGTCATTATATAATTTTTCCAACACAATTTTAATTTCATCTGCTAAAATTTTATAATATTCTGCGGGTAAAAAATCCGGGCCTGGCGCTTTATTCTTTTTCATTTTTTCTATTGCTTTGAGAATTTCTTCGCCTGATATCTGCGCATTTAAAATTTTAAGATATTCAGGCGGGATTATAGGCACTTTTATCTTTGTCCAGAATTTTTCTAGATTATCCATATTGATATTAACCTTGTTATAAATTTTCTTATAAAATGCATGAAAAGCTTGACTTATGTTTTCCGTATCTACATGTCTATTTACTTCTGTTTTGATTGCGGGTATAAAATTCCGGCTCTTTCTATTCTTAACTAACCTAGCTAAATGTTTAGCTGAACAGCCAAATGAACCTTTAAATTGAATATTAAGTTTTGCCTCCTCCCGATAAGATTTTTGTTTTAACATAATATCACGGTCTTTTCTGGCTGCACAATATATTTCCCAATTTTCTTTGGATCTCTCATTACAAAATTTTCTGTAAGCGTTCCTTATCCTATTAGCAGTTTGGATTTCGCTTGCTCTGTTTTTTTTATTCCAGGCGTGTAAATACGCCTTGATTTCCCCTCTTAACACGGCTTTAGAAGCCTCCCAAAAAGTCTCAATTTTATTAAAGCTAGCAATATTAAAGGAAACGTAGTCTTTCCATTTCTGCTTCCGCCAGAGAGTAAATCTAGGATTATTTACCCAGAAACGTGGGAAGACAAAATTTTGAGAGCCATTTTTTGTTCTTGTCAGGGCAGAGAATGTTAAAGAAATAATGGCATGATCAGATATTTCTATGTCATTTATCCGTGGAATTATATTCATGATAGAAAGTGCTTCTGAAACAAATAAAAAGTCAATCCGGGAAAACGTTTTATGGGACTTGGATTCGCAAGAATAGACCTTAGCATCTGGATTATTAATCCTCCAAATATCAAACATCTTAAGTTTAGAAAGAAAAGATTTAAAAGTTTTTGCAATCCTATTATAATCATACAACTTTTTCTTTGATAATCTATCCAACTCCGGGACTGGAGACATGTTAAAGTCACCTCCGATTATGAGATTCTGACCCTTAAAAGGATATAATTTTACTTTTAGTTTTTCCCAGAATAAAGGGCTATGTATATTAGGACCGTAGAGATTGCATAGTACAAGGCGAACACCATTAATTGACACTTGAGCAATAATGTATCTAGCTTCCGTATCCAATTCTGTATTAATAACTTTAACATCTAAATCTTTATGAAATAAAATTGCTACTCCAGCCTTTCTATTTCTAACAGGTGTAGCTATTAGATCTCCTACCCACTTCATCTTGAGTTTAGGTAATTCTACTTCAGAAAGATGTAGTTCTTGCAGAAATACCACATCCGGTTTATGTTTGGCTAAGCATTTAATTATAAGTTTACGCTTCCTTGGCGAAGATACTCCACCAACATTCCATGACAGGAAGTTCACATTTTTACTCTGATTAAAACTCATTTTCTCTCCTCTATTTTATCTGGTATTTTACTGTCAATATCAAGCAGGTGAATCATGAAGAGGGGGCAAGAGGGGGGTAAGGGAGGGCAGGATAAGGAGGAGAGAGAGAAAAAAAAAAAAGGAGGGGGACAAACATGCCTAAAAAACTCTACCCAACAAAAACATAAAATCCCACCATCGTCTAAACAACGTGGGCACCGCCATAAGGACCAATAAAAGAAAATATACAAGCCATATCCTTATCATTATACAATCTCTGGCGTGGACAAATTATACTCCATTTTTGTAGTAATGCGCAAGACTTAACCTCTAATAAAACATACATAAGGTATCTTTAAATATATGGATGTCATACGGCAGATAAATAATATGAACCAATCTATCACATCTATTTATTCATAGAAGAAATATATTCTTGTACCTCTGTAACATTATTAAAGGTGCATCTGTTTTCTTTATCCTCTAGGACAATCTTAGCAGGGTATATAAGTCGGGCTTTTAAGCCCTTATTAATGAGTTGTGTACAATAAGGTGACATAAGTTTTCTTTTAGCAGAGGTTTCAGTAGAAAAATCATGAAACAGTAATACTTTCTTATTACCTATCAGAAGTACATCCATTTTTTTATAAAGTCTCATGAGTTCTATCTTATCCTGAAATTTAAGTAATTTAAAAATACCCATTCTATCTCTATCAAACCCCTTATTCTTATTTTTTGGACCGATTCTATGAGCTCTTTCAACTGCTAGAGGGAGGTGCTGAGGAGGGAATCCTAAGGCTGATGGCAGTATGTTAGCGGTGAAATTCAACAAATCCTCATACTCAGATGATTCAGGTAACCCTACAATTCTAATATTATTACGCCTAGAACGATCTTCTAGGTCGTCCAGGCGATTCTGTAAGTTACAGATTCTAGATTCATGTTTATGAATTTGATTTTCCTGATTATTAACTAAACCCTCCAGATCTGAAATTCTGGTCTCCGCCTCCACTAATCTATTAGCAAAGTGTCTTACTTCAGAAGATAAGGAGGATATCTCTAAGGAAATATTTGACAAATCCTGTTTAATTTCTGCAAATTGAGGTGTAAAATATTCTGTGAGTTGAGCCATTAAAGGTTGCATATTTAACATTGAAATATCCCCCTCAGTGATAGAGTCTAGACTAGTATCTGTATTCCTAACTTTCCTATCCCTTATTTTTGCAGGCATAGTGAGTGAAGTGGTTTTAGCCTGCGTGACAAATCTATCCATGTGCTAATACACCACAAAAAAAAAAAATTCCAAAATTGAACACAAATATCAACACGCTATATGCCAAATACGTGAACCGTTAGATCAACACAGACCTTAATAGTGTACTATAAAAACCCAACAATGTATTCAATTAAATCAACATTGATCCCTTTCGTGTATGTGTTTATAAACAAGGAGAGAGGAAAAAAGAGAGGAGAGAGAGAAAAAAAAAAATCTCCCTTCTCTCTTCTTCCCCCTCTAAAGTGACTAATATCTCGTAAGAACCAGCAATAAATGACTGCTCTCTCTCACAAGACTATTATTAAGTAGATACAGAAAAAATTTAATTCTATTACATAAATGTGTATAAGAGGAAAAGCATGACCTCTTTTCCTGTACAGTGAAAAAAAAAAAAAAAAAAAAACACCAAGGGAAGAGAAGCAGGATATATATCAAGTCCAGATTAACAGCTTCTCTCACATTAAATGATTATATGTATTAAAAATAAAGAACTGCTGAGGGGCGGAGCCGGCTGCTGCCATGAGTGCAGCGTAAATCCGGAGCTCTGTGTTGGCAATCCCTTAAAACATAAATATCTCAATGAAATCTTACAAAAACTGATCCAGATGTGAATATAAATGACACTGAAAAGCCAGAGATATCAATTATATCTACAACCCCTGCATATACCGTAAATAATGGGCAATACAAACTGCTGAAACTATCCTGCACTTAATCAGGCCGGAGCTCCTTCTCCTAGCGACCGGTACCTGCTGATTGTCCTACAAGTGACTGTCAAGAGACTAGCACCCATCGGATCATAGTGAGCAGCCTCCGGGACCAACAGATCATCCTTCATACCGCGGCCATTATAAGCGGCACTACAACCCCTTCAGAGAGGATCCTACCGCCAGCGCGGCGCACACAATTACTATCAGGTAACACTGACAGCTTCCCCCCTACCACCGCACCATCCCGAATGCTAATCCCCGGCTACTTACATAAGGGGATCCATCAAAGGGGACTGTCGCCCTGAATATAGGCCACCGTGCCTGGGCCGTTACAGGGGCGGAGCATCTTCCCGGAAGTGTGCCGGCAGCCATAGTGGCTTTCGCTTCTGGCTGCGTCGCACCTGTCAACAGTACAAAGTGACAGAGAAACAAGTAAAGTGCCCCAACTATTACTATTACTCTCCTGAGAACCACTGATAAAAGTCACAACACAATCCAAGAGGGAGGGTGGTATCAGAATAAAGAGAAGGGGGAAGTGATAATTAAAATCTAATAAAAATCCAAGAGAACCCACAAAAAGAAAAGAAAAGGGAAAAAGCGAATAAATAAAAAGGGAAATTGAAAAAAATAAAATAAAAAGTGTACTCAACTAAATATTTTAATAATATCATAGAAAGGAACAAGTGTGCAGACAAAAATCACAAGAAAAAGTGAAACTTTGAGCGGCGACAAGAGGCAATCACTGCACATCATTGCAGAGTGCTGCACATTCGCATGAACTGCACATAAGTGAAAACCACTAACTAAGAAAGGTCGCAGCAAATATCTTTAAATAAGCGCTTTCCACCTTATTCTACCTATATAGTGCTACACATCACTTCACAGGAAACTTTCATAACACTTCAGACAGAAGTGTCTCACCCCTTGAGTCTTACTCAGAGGGACCCTGCGGAGCGCACGGCATAGCACACCTGTCCAGCTCATTACAAAATCTGTACACCAGCAACCAGAGACACTATCTTGAGATCTTAATCGAACAGATTCCTAATAACTCACTTCTCCTCAAAAAAGTCAACATGACATCCAGAAGATTGAAACATGACAAGCCCCTAAAAACCTCTATAGTAAAGACAGCTAACATCTCTTCTTATATGCAAGCTGCGGACACACCTGAGGTGAGAGACAAGAGAATTCCCATAGACCACCAACCATCACAATTACCTACTTCACAAGATGAGGACACCAGCTTTACTTCAACAATTCTTCAGGGCCTTCCCTCCAAACAAGATATCGCGGACATTGTTCGCACATGCATCAGGGAAGAGCTGGCGGGCATGAAACAAGATATCCACACCATAGGGCTCCAAGTGGACTCTCTCGAAACTAACCAAGATGAAATAAAAGAAGATGTCCAGTCTCTTACGGACCAAGTAACCTCACACCAAGAAACCATCACCTTACTCCAAGAAAAATTAGAAGACTTGGAGAACAGGAGCCGTAGAAAAAACATAAGGATTAGGGGGGTCCCTGAGAGCGTTCTCCCACGTGATTACCCAGTCTATCTCCAGTCTTTATTTCAACAAATAAAAGAATCCGCATGCACTACGGACATTCAGTGGGTTCGAGCCCATAGGTCTCTTAGACCAAAGCCTCCAGACACGGCACCTCCAAGAGACATTATTATCCGCTTCAAAAATTTCCTTGAAAAAGAAATGCTCTTGAACCAATCAAGAAAGCTGCAACCAATCAGATTCCGCGGAAATGTTCTTCAATTCTATCAGGATTTAGCTGCACAAACATTACAACGAAGAAAAGAGTTTAGCCCGCTAACCACTCTCCTTCGCAATAAAAAAATCCCATACAGATGGGGCTTCCCCACTCAAGTCTGGGTACTCAGGAATAATACTCGGCTGACATGCAGATCCCCGGAAGAGACTGACTCTTTTTGTAAACAATTGGGGATAGACTTCCCACTTGACTCCACCTTACCAAACAAGAATGGTCCCTCAACATCAAGAACCAGCAGGGACTCACTTTCACCAGAGGGGACTGCTAACGGCAGGCAGAGCAATATGCCTGTCCAGACACAGTCTCCCCGCACTCACCCAGCATCTTCGTCTGCTTCACTGCAAGGCCATGCTGCCTATAAAGACTCAACTCACTAAAATGGCGGGTGTTTTGTTTCCTTGAATTGAAGCTAGGATAAGTATACAGAGATACCCTTGTTGTTTGATGTTTTGAAATGTTCCGTTCTGTTCTGTAACATTAGCCTAATCTCGCTGATTTTCTTGAAGGGTAACTATGTACTCCACTGCCAAGAGTGCAGGTAGCCATCTAGGGTAAATGTTGTTGACTTATACGTCTAGTGAGCATCCTCAACAAGTGCAATGTCAACTATCCCCAGATCTATGCTTTCCAGTGCAGACATTTAACCCCTTGATATGCTGGACTATGCCCTGCTCAAAACTTTTAGGCCCTACCAAGAGAAGCAGCGGCTAAACATCTGAGTTATAAATCTTTTCTAATATCTCTAGAATGTGAGATGGATAACTAAGTGTATATCCCAGGGGTAAGCCAACAACATTCCCCTCCACGATTGCTCTCAGAAATGACCTACATTAGGCAGAGAGCCAATTTGTTTAATGTGTTTAATATGTTTAGTATGTTAGTTATGTTTTGCTTTCAGAAAATATGTTTTTCCTGTTACATAATTTGTGTTCATGCTACTGCAGCTTCGACCTTTGCTACAAAGACCACAAGTAAACACACTACCCTCGAGCCAAATACCAGTTCACGCCCTAACACTCAATCCCATCATGAACGACCACAGCATCACCATGCTACCATTGACACGTGACCCAGCTCCACAATTGACCCTTCTGACCCAGAATGTAAAAGGATTTAATTCACCAATTAAGAGATCCAAAGCCCTGTCTGACTTAACAAAAAGACACATAGATATACTCTTTCTCCAGGAAACACATTTTAAATCTCATCACATACCCAAATATTTTGGGAAACATTTCACCACACACTTCCATAGCACAGGACCAAATAAAAAAAACGGAGTGAGCATCCTAATACACAAATCCACCCCATTCACCATCACCAAAAGAGTTGCAGACAGAGAAGGCCGATTTCTAGGACTGATGGGCCTCTTGTATGGAAGACCTGTAACGCTTATAAATATATATGCCCCCAACACCCAACGACTCCCTTTCTTTCGCTCCATGTTTACAAAGATAATAGACCTAGCCAAGGGCCCAATCTTTCTTTCTGGAGATTTCAATGTCCCTATACAGCCCACTATCGATAGCACTAATATCAACATCCAAATCTCCCGAAAACTTTCCAGAACGATCTGGCAAGGATTGAAGGATATAAACCTCCATGACACTTGGAGATTCCTGCACAGGGAGAGAAGAGACTACACCTTTTTCTCCCATCCCAACAAATCATACAGTAGATTAGACTACATCTTCATAAATCAGAGCGGTTTATCCCATATAAACAGATGTGATATAATTCCCACTTTTTGGTCAGACCATTCGTCGGTCCAACTTAAACTTACTTGGCCCAACACCCCCCTCACCCCATTCCAATGGAGAATGGATGACAGTCTTTTGGACCACCCAGACTTAGTTCCCAAACTCACTAAATCTATCGAGGAATACTTCGCCATAAACTCGCGCTCAATAGATAACAATTTTGCTATATGGGAGGCACATAAATGTGTAATTCGAGGTGAATTAATCAAAACAAGAGCCCATCATACACAGACCTATCGCAAACGGTATCAAGAACTTACAACAAAATATGCACAACTTGAATACGCACACAAGAAATCCCCGACAAACACCAACATTCTCACAGAAATGCAAACAATCAGGGACGAACTAGATCATTTCTTAGATATAGAATACCAATCTCAACGTAGAAAAACCAATAGCATGTTTTATTTCGAGACTAACAGAGCAGGTAAACTTCTAGCCAGGGCACTAAAAAAAAAAAGATTTAAATCCCACATCTATGAATTACAAAACCCAAAAGGGAACTCGCTCCAAACTACCCCAGAGATTCTGAAGTCCTTTCACGAATATTACTCCTCACTATACAATCTCCAGAAAGATGCTCTCGCAGCAGATCACTCTGTTAAACTCGCAGAATACATCACAAAATACCCGATACCAGAGCTGACGAATGACCAAAAGAATCAACTCAACAAGCCAATATCCCCACAAGAGATTCAAACAGCCATTAAAACCCTGAAGACAGGGAAGAGTCCCGGGCCAGATGGCTTTACAGCCAAATATTATAAGACTTTCTCAGCCACACTGACAACTCATCTCTCCACAATGTTCAATGCAGTAGCTGACAACAACCCCTTCCCACCTTCCATGTTGGAGGCCCTAGTGGTAGTTCTCCCGAAAACAGGCAAACCCCCAGATACACCTGCAAATTTCCGCCCCATCTCCCTTCTGAATCTAGATGTAAAACTTTTCGCAAAAATTATAGCCACAAGAATAAACTTAATTTTACCCTCAATTATACACACTAATCAAGCTGGTTTTATACCATCCAGAGAAGCCAGGGACAATACTACCAAAATACTGGACCTTATGGAATACACATTTACTCAAAAAATCCCATCGGTTTTTCTCGCCATGGATGCTGAAAAGGCCTTTGATAGGCTAGATTGGTCCTTTCTGAAACAAACCCTCCACACATTTGGCTTTCCCCAAGAAATTATAGGGAAAATATTTACTCTTTATAGCAGCCCACAGGCCAAAATCAAAATAAATGACTCCATCTCACTCCCGTTTCAAATTGTGAATGGAACTAGGCAAGGTTGTCCGCTCTCGCCTCTTCTATTCATAATGGCAATGGAAGTACTTGCCATACACATTAGACACAATACTGACATCCAGGGAATAGAGATTGGACCAATAACATATAAAATAACCTTATACGCGGATGATATCTTTTTAACACTCACAGATCCTGAGACGTCACTACCCCCGCTGATGCAAGTCCTACAAACATATGGTTTATACTCCAATTTCAAAATTAACATCTCAAAATCCGAACTACTGGCCACCAATTTACACCCAAATGTAACAGATAGCATCCAACAGCGATATCACTTCCGCATACAGCCCAATGCCATCAAATACCTAGGGGTTTATATCTCACCATCCATGGAAACTATAATATCCCTAAATTATAAAATTCTCAATTCAACAACCCAAGCCACCCTCGACTCATGGAACCGCAAACCTCTTTCCTGGCTAGGAAAAATCAACGCGGTTAAAATGATTATTTTACCTAAAATTTTATACTTTTTGCAAACTCTCCCAATCCCTATCCCCGAATACCTGTTATTCTCCCTGCAAAAACAAATTAACAGTTTCATATGGTTGCACAAAAGGCCACGTATTGCCACCTCCACTCTATATCGCCCAAAAGAGTTGGGAGGGATTGGAGCCCCAAACCTGATGCGATACAGGCAAGCAGTTTTCCTCACACGAATCGTGGATTGGTGTAAACATAATGTGAACAAGGAGTGGATCCAATTAGAACAGTCACTCTCTGACAAACACTACCTGTGCGGGAACTGCTGGCTTCCTAAGGCACAACGCAAATTATCACATACCACTCCTACGCTGGTACATGAAACCTTCAGACAGTGGGATAAAATACTTCAGAAGTACCCCAAAATCTCCACCACATACTCCCCCCTGACACCGGTTAGCAAAAGTACACCGTTCTCATCTATGATAAAAACAATCACCGCAACCCATCCCACCCCCTTCATACACAGCTCAGTCCCACATCACCTTTTATACAAGGACAAGGAGATTCAACCACAGCAGGTAATAAGTGATATTCTTGGGACGCATTTTCAAAATTGGTACACTTTCATACAATTGAAACACTACCTATCCACACATCCTCTTAAATCCCACCTGCAAAGACACCTCACCCAATTTGAAGCAATATGCTTCCAATCCTTCCCGCAGAAGGGAATCCTATCCCTTACATATAAAATGTTATCACAGGTATCCCACTCGTCACCCCCCACATATGTAGCCAAATGGGAAACAGACTTAGAAACCTCCCTAGACTTATCAGACTGGACAATTATTTTCCAGCAGATGACGAAAGCCTCATCGTCCATCTCCATGTTAGAGATGAACCTCAAGCTATTAAGCCGCTGGTATTACACCCCCGCCAGATTACACCATTTATTTCCCACCACGACCACCATGTGCTGGAGAGATTGTGGAGAAATAGCAACCTTTGCACATATTTGGTGGAATTGTCCGATAGTCACACCCTTTTGGTGCTCCCTTAAACCAGAAATTGAAAATGCTTCAGGCACATCGCTCCCCTTCACGCCTTGGGTCTTCCTCTTCAACAAATTCCCTAGGATCCCATGCAAACTAAAACAAACACTTATCACTATCATGATCAATTCCGCTAAGAGGCTAATTCCCCTTAACTGGAAGAAAACAAACCTACCATCCCTGGCAGTCTGGAAATCCAAAGTCACTCACTACCTCCAACTGGAGAAATACCACTATACCCACACCAAACGAATAGATGAATTCCATAATATATCATTTCTATGGGAGGAATATGTAAATAGTCAGTAGAAATCTACCCTCCCCCCCCCCGCACACCTTCAGAATTGGTCCATACAGTCTGTCACCTATTTCCGACTTTTCTAGACTTAACTCTCTTAACATATACTCCCAGTTGGGTCAATTCATTATAATAATGAAGATGTCAATGTCACCCTACACATAGTCATTTCTCACTTTTAGATATGGGCTGAATGGTATCTCACACCTTATCCAGCTATAATAGCTAACCTCGAGTCTCACTAATATGAATATAACAGAATAACTATAGCGAAGTTTGCATTTGCATTTTTTCTTTTTTTTCCTTATAACAAATGATGTCAATTTGTACGTTTTCTCAATGTTTTCCTATGTATTTCTTTGACAACTTTTAATAAAGCATTTGAAACTCAAAAAAAAAAATAAATAAAAAAAAAAAAAATAAAGAACTGCTTTTAAATGTCTTTTTTTTTTTTTTTTCCCCCTTTTCTTTTTTTCCTCCTTCAATTTATCCTCTTCTTCTGGAGCATCGTTATTAAAGCATAATACTTAGGATTTTACCCTGAAATTAGCTCTGAGGTTATTTCCTTATTTTACCGTCCTCTCAATACCGTTCATAGACAAAGATGGCTATAAATCTCTTTATTTAGTAAGGACGGAAAAAACCCATATGATGATAGAAAGTGACTGTCCCTTAGTAAATTGTAGAGAGCATGAATCTTTCAGTACAGCTTAGCGTCCAGAACACTTTTATCCAAATTTTTATGCAACTGAAGGATATTTTCTTATCCAAAACTTATTTGGAGACTGAGGACCAGGATTTTAAATTAAATGTTTAAATATCTCCCCAAGTAGAAAAAAATTGTATATACTTGCAGTTTTCAGATGTAAAGATAGAACTTGCTGCAGCAGATAAGAAGAACTCTTTAGCAGGTGCTGCTTAGTGGACCACGATATACCAGGATATGGATTTCTCTACCAAGCAGGGCTAGCTGGCTCTAAGCAAAAGGCACAGGAGCTTGCATTTTCAGACCTCAACCCACCTGGGCCAGCAGACAGATACCGGACACCTCCGACAACCCTCTGCTACAGCTTACCAGCGGGGCTTCATCTTCCAGAAATGCTCCTTGCTTCACCTTTGGTAACGCTGATTTGTAACCAGCAGCACAGCTCCCAAACGGTAGGTTTCCTTTTTCCCACAGCAGCTTCTTTCCTTATGCGGCTTTACAGTAACCTTTAGCGGACGAACCGCTCTCTCAATGACTTCCAACACCGTCGGCACCAGTAGCGCCAATGCCCACATCCAGCCCCTGAAAGAGAAGGGCCACGAGGCGGATGGCGGAGGGAGATAGTAGCGTGGTATGAGCGATACTTCCACCACCACGGAGAAACACAGCCAGCGTGTAGATGCTCCGCCCTCAACCGGAAGTCCAGAATCTCATCAATAGTTACACCAGTCCTGAGTGCAACAGTCCCTGATGAAAGCGCGTCTCGATAGTCACGTCACGATTACTTACTTTAAATATCATCTACCCAGGAATTAAATTAGATTTACACACACTTTTCTTTTTGTATATTTGTATAGCAACTGAGCTATTGAAGCATCTGAAATAAGTATTTCAGATGCTTCAATAGCTCAGTTGCTATACAAATATACATAAAAATATGTGTGTGTAAATCTAATTTAAGTCATTGCTATGTTCTTGGTTATAGCATAGTTATTAGCAATGACAAAAAGGCACATGTAAAAAATCCATATAAATCTGTGCATTGGTATATGTAATGGTAACTGTCTGACTGTGCTAATAGAAATGCACCACTCTTCTATCCAGTATAACATACACAGTAATATATTTGCAACTAAGGTTTTCAGGTTTGTAGTTCAATTGTCTTGTTATATTACATTACTCTATATTAGTCTATATAATTGCATGATAGTACAGTCCCCTCTGAGGTCTTTAGGTGCAGACAAACAACTGAAATATATATTAAAGGGAAATAGAGCACAAACTTGAATTCTCCATAATATGTTTAATAATGCTTAATAAAACACAAAAAATAAAATGTATTTCCATAATTTATTTTGCCCCCTTTAATCTTAAAAATGTTTCCCCCCCAATATATTTATTATGCAGCACATTTTATTTAGATTGTTTGGCACACATATGCTAATTTATAATATAACTGTTTTCTAAATAAAATGTTTTCTGCATAAATAAATATATATTTATTGAATGCAACACATTTTAAGTAGTTCCAAAATGTCATCAAATTATACCCATGCAGGCTTCAGAGCATTTGGCATTCAGGTGCCAATCAGTGCACAGATCAGGAACCTCTGAACTGTGCACTAATGGGCACCACCTGAATGCCAAATGCTCTGAAACCTCTATTCACCCTCTATCTACCTAAAAATAAGATCATAGTTCTGAGATTGTGACAGGTCCAGCCAATCACACTTTGATTTTTTTTATCATATTAGTGAGTGAAATAAGTAAGGAGCTGAATGACTCAACTCTTTCACTACTTCCAAGGAACATCATACCTTACATTCTCAATAATGAGAACAGCTGTTTTACTTTTTTTAATTCAGTAACTGACACAGAGTGCCCAGGCACAATGTCACAGATTCTCTCTCACCATAGTATCATGGCCTGGACACTCACTGACAGTTACTGGATTTAAAAAAGTAAAAGAGCTGCCCTCATTAACTTCTCACCTCTTGGCTCTCTGCACCAGATAGGGCAAAGTGTCCCTGAATTTTTTTTTGAAATGTTGGCAACTATGCAACTAAAACAGAGCAACTTTAAAACTCCTGTACATTCTCAATGTACCCAACAAATTTAAAGCTGCTCTTAATGTTTCAGCTGTGATCAGTGAAGCAGGTGACACAGAGATCCTCAGGTTAGTGATAATGGTCAGCAGATTTACACTGGCATCCCCAGAGGCCAGACGTGAGTCTCTGTTCCTGCAAAATAAGTAAGTAGTAGCATGGTCCTAGTGCCCTTTTTAAATGTGTTTGTGTAAACATATATGTGTGTTTGTATCAGTGTTTTATCTGTGTGTGTATAAGTGAGTGTGTGTGTATCAGTGTATATCTGTGTCTATGGGTGAGTGTGTGGGTATGAGTATGTGTGGGTGTGTGTATCAGTGTATATCTGTGTGTATGAGTATGTGTATGAGTGTATGTATCAGTGTATATCTGTGTCTGTATGAGTGAGTGTGTGTATGAGTGTGTGTATTAGTGTATATCTGTGTCTGTATGAGTGTGTGTATGAGAGTATTACTGTATATCTGTGTGTATGTGTGTGTATGAGTGTGTGTGTGTGTGTAGGAGTGTGTGTTTCAGAGTATCACTGTATATGTGTGTGTATGAGTATGTGTGTGTGCTTTTGTGTGTATGTGTATATGTCTCCTGTCTCTAATTTTTTATAAACATGGGACTAGTGGAAAGTGGAAATTTCCAGCCATGAATATAACGTAAAAAATAAATTTAATGCCTACTACATTCTAGATTTCTGACACACACACACACACACACTCTCTCTCTCTGTCACAAACACACACACCTACTCTATCTTTCACTTACACACACACACTCTCTGTCACACACACATACATTCACTCTCTTGTCAAGTACACACAAGCACATACTCTCTGTCTCTCACACACACACATATACTCTCTGTCACACACTCTCTCTCTGTCACACACACACATTCTCTCTCTCTATCACGTACACACACTGTCTCTCTGTCTCACACACACACACACACATTTCACACACACTTTCTCTCTGTCACGTACACACACACACTCTCTCTGTCACATACATACACACACACACACACACCTTCTCTCTCACCTACACACAAACTTCTCTCTGTCACACACACACTTATTCTCTCTCTCTGTCACACACACACTTTCTCTCTCTGTCTCTTACACACACTCTTTCTCTGTCATGCACACACACTCTGTCACACACACTTTCTCTCTCTGTCATGTACACACACACTTATTCTCTCTCTGTCACACACATACACACTCTCTGTCACACAAACATACACATTTTTCTCTCTCTCTGTCACACACTGACAAACACACTTTCTCTCTCTCTGCCATGCACACACCAACTTACTCTCTCTCTCTGTCATCCACACACACACACTTACTCTCTCTTTGTCTCTTTCTCACACACACACAGACACACACACTCTCTGTCACACACACACACTTACTCTCTCTTTGTCACTCACACACAGACTCTCTGTCACAAACACACAGATGACATGGGAGGGGCAATAGGGTGGAGAAGGGGCAGAGGAGTTAGGTAGGTAGAGCAAAGAGGGGATGGGGGGGGCCCTGTCACACTTTTGCCCGGGGGCCCTGGTTGGTCTCAGTCCGCCCCTGGAGATTACCAATCAATAATTTAGAACTCTGTGCGATTTTCAGAGCCTTTCAGTCTTGGCCTCTGTTGAAGAGAGAACCGTTCATTTGTTTTCAGACAGAAAATATCACAACTGTGGCATATGTCAATCATCAGGGTGGGACTCACAGTCCTCAAGCTATGAAAGAAGTATCTCAGATACTTGTTTGGGCGGAATCCAGCTCCTGTCTAATTTCTGTGGTTCATATCCCAGGTATAGACAATTGAGAAGTGGGTTACCTCAGTCGTCAGACTTTACATTCAGGAGATTGGTCTCTCCACCCAGATGTGTTTTCTCAAATTGTTCAGATGTGGGGGCTTCCAGAAATAGATCTGATGGCATCTCATCTAAACAAAAAATTTCCCAGGTACCTGTCCAGGTCCAGGGATCCTCAGGCGGAAGCAGTGGATGCATTGACACTTCCTTGGTGTTATCAAGCTGCTTATATTTTCCCGCCTCTAGTTCTTCTTCCAAGAGTGATCTCCAAAATCATCATGGAGCAATCGTTTGTGCTGCTGGTGGCTCCAGCATGTCCTCACAGGTTTTGGTATGAAGATCTTGTTTGGATGTCCAGTTGTTAACCTTGGCCACTTCTATTAAGGCCAGACCTTCTATCTCCAGGTCCGTTATTCCATCAGGATCTCAAATCATTAAATTTGAAGGTATGGAAATTTAACGCTTGGTGCTTAGTCATAGAGGTTTCTCTGACTCGGTGATTAATACTATGTTGCAGGCTCATAAATTTGTTTCTAGAAAGATTTATTATCGAGTTTGGAAGACTTACATTTCATGGTATTCTTCTCATAAATTCTCTTGGCATTCTTTTCGAATTCCTAGAATTTTACAGTTTCTTCAGGATGATTTGGACAAAGGTTTGTCTGCAAGTTCCTTGAAAGAACAAATCTCTGCTCTTTCTGTTTTATTTCATAGAAAGATTGCTAAACTTTCTGATATTCATTGTTTTGTGCAGTCTTTGTTTCGTATCAAGCCTGTCATTAAATCAATCTCTCCTCCTTGGAGTCTTAATTTGGTTTTGAAGGCTTTACAGGCTCCTCCGTTTGAGCCTATGCATTCTTTAGACATTAAACTACTTTCTTGGAAAGTGTTGTTTCTTTTGGCCATCTCTTCTGCTAGAAGAGTTTCTGAATTATCCGCTCTCTTGTGAATCTCCTTTTCTGATTTTTCATCAGGATAAGGCAGTTTTGCGGACTTCATTTAAATTCCTACCTAAGGTTGTAAATTCTAACAACATTAATAGAGAAATTGTTGTCCCTTCTTTGTGTCCTAATCCTAAGAATTCTTTGGAAAGATCTTTACATTCTTTGGATGTGATGAGAGCTTTGAAATATTATGTTGAAGCTACTAAAGATTTCAGGAAGACTTCTAGTCTATTTGTTATCTTTTCTGGTTCCAGGAAAGGTCAGAAGGCTTCTGCCGTTTCCTTGGTCTCATGGTTAAAATTTTTGATTCATCAAGCCTATTTGGAGTTGGGTCAAGCCCCGCCTCAGAGAATTACAGCTCATTCTACTAGATCAGTTTCCACTTCCTGGGCTTTTAAGAATGAAGCTTCAGTTGATCAGATTTGCAAAGCTGCTACTTGGTCTTCTTTGCATACATTTAATAAATTCTACCATTTTGATGTATTTGCTTCTTCGGAAGCAGTTTTTGGTAGAAAAGTTCTTCAGGCAGCAGTTTCAGTTTGATTTTTCTGCTTTTGATTTAATTTTTTCCTCATATTTATGAGAATTAACTTATATTTTGAGTTGTGGATTATTTTTTCAGTGGAAAATGGCTGTTTTTAATTTTTATCCCTCCCTATCTAGTGACTCTTGCGTGGAGTTCCACATCTTGGGTATTGCTATCCCATATGTCACTAGCTCATGGACTTTGGCCAATTACATGAAAGAAAACATAATTTATGTAAGAACTTACCTGATAAATTAATTTTTCATATTGGCAAGAGTCCATGAGGCCCACCCTTTTTTATGGTGGTTATGATTTGTTTGTATAAATCACAATTATTTCCAAATTTCTTTGTTGATGCTTTTTACTCCTTTCTTTATCACCCCACTTCTTGGCTATTCGTTAAACTGAATTGTGGATGTGGTGAGGTGTGTATTTATAGGCATTTTGAGGTTTGGGAAACTTTGCCCCTCCTGGTAGGAATGTATATCCCATACGTCACTAGCTCATGGACTCTTGCCAATATGAAAGAAATCAATTTATCAGGTAAGTTCCCACATAAATTATGTTTTTTAGTTGCCAGCGCCTACTGAGCATGTGCAAGAATGCACAGAATATACGTATATGCATTTGTGATTGGCTAATGGCTGTCACCTGATACAGAAGTGGGCATATGATAATCAATACATCAGAAACCTGGGTCATTAGGTGCACATAGAAAATAGGGATACAGCTCAAGCCCCCAATGCATATAATGAAAATAAGATCCACAGCACCGTCATTTTTGCAATCTTAATTGCGTACAGTGCAAAAATACAGGAGTGGAAATAGACATAACTTTGAAATTTGTCAGAAAAACAAAAATCTACTGCTCATTTGAAGCTCAGACTAAGTGCTATTGCATTGTCTTGTTATCGTGCATTTGTTGATTATGCAAAACTACTGTATTTATTGGTCCTTTATTTTTTGCAGATCTGTGTAAATACAGTAATTTTGCATAATCAGCAAATGCACGATAACAAGACAATGCAATATATTTATTTCCACTCCTTCTGTACCATATGACAGTCATCAGCCAATCACAAATGCATATACGTATATTATGTGAGTTCTTGCACATGCTCAATAGGCGCTAGTGACTCAAAAAGTATAAATATAAAAAGACTGCACTTTTTTTTTATGGAAGTGAATTGGAAAGTTGTTTAAAATTGCTGCTCTATCTCAATTATGAAAGTTTAATTTTGACTTGAGTGTCCTTTTGATGTTCTGCAAATCTGTCACACATGATGTCTCAAAAATTTGACCTGGGACAAGCATATTTAAGGCCTGCTTGCCTGTTGTCGTACTGGTTAAAATAATGGTAGGCCCTCCAGCTGCCAATCTTCCTTTAAATTGCTTGGCATATTTAGAATTGTATTTCCCTTACACAAATGGGAACTACTATTACCTCCATGCAACTTGCTATTCAAATCAAGATCATCTCCACTTAGAGGTGAATACTACTTTGTGTGTTTCTGTCAACCACGTGGTTAAAGGGGCAGTATACCCCAATTTTCATTTAACTGCATGCAATAGTCACTACAATCAAGAATAATATGCACATATACTGATTTAACACTGTTAATGAGATAAGCCTGGGACACCCACTAAAAGGGGCTGATAGCAGAACCCCCCCCCTCCCTCTACTGTCCTCTGCATATGAAGAGACCCATTAAACAAACAGAAGCAGTCTGAAGTCTGTATAAATCTGTATACATCTAACATTTTGGGGCTTGGTTAGGGCTCTGAAAATCAGCACAATGTTATTCAAAAATAAGCAAAACAAATATTTTTTTTTTTACAAAAACACACCCAAATGGGCTATATAAATGGATAATCTACAAAACATTTATGCAAATAAAAATCTAGTGTAAAATGTCCCTTTAATTCACTACAGTAAGAGTTATATGCAGCAGTTAATCTCTTGATTGCCCTTGTGTGTCTAACAGTCAAGGGGTTAATTTTGTGATTTTGACTCTTTTTATCACTATATTAAATTTCAAATTGTAGCTGTTTCCAACAGAACATTTTTATTTTATTTTGATGAGAATACTTTCTCAAGAACTTTATCTGCCATAGAGTTTTCTTCCATTAGTCCCCCATTCCTCTTGGCTGAGCTGATAAGCAAGTATTCAGTGACAAGTGTGCAAGAGATGACAGAATCTGCTAGAAATAGAACTCCCATATGAATCACCACTGACTCAACATACACAGAGCTTCCTTTATGAACAAGTTTGGAATCTGCTGATAAGATAAACACGTTAGCATTAGATGATGGTGTTTTTACAGGACCTTTTCAGACATGTTTTAGTATATCTGTTCAAAATGGCACGATGAAAACTTATTGGGGTATGCACCACATCAATATGTTGTTTTCTTTAGAGATCGGGCTGTATTTATTGTGCTCAACCACAGTTAAATACTACAGTTTACTTCATATTATGAACATTCAATCATTGCAATATTATGGAGCTTTTGAAATCCACACCGTAGCCTTTAAAAATTTTTTTAAACTTGACTAAAAGTGTATTGAATGTGCTTAAAGTGAAGGTAAATTAAGATGATAAAGTGCCCGGTTTTTAAAAATCTGATTAAAAACAGGGGGAACTTTAATAATTCATCAAAATTTACATTTCACTTGTGAAAATACTTACCTTTTAATCTTTACAGCCGCTGCATCGCTTTCCCCGCCTGTCACAAAGCCTCTTCCCAGATCTAAAATGAGGAATCCGGCTTCCTCCAATCACAGCGTTGAATCACACTGATTCCCCTGGGGGAGGGGAGCCGTGATTGGAGGATGACCGATCTATAATTTTTGACGTATGAAGAGGCTTGCGACGACCGGGGGAATCACAGGAGCGGCTGTCAAGATTAAAAGGTAAGTATTTACACAACACGAGTGAAATGTAGATTTTGATGAATTAAAATGCCCCTGTTTTCTTCTTAAACAGGAAGAGTCAACAGCTGCATTAATTACTTTTGGGAATTCAGAACCTGGCCACCAGGAGGAGGCAAGGACACCACAGCCAAAGGCTAAAATACCAACCACCTCATACCCCAGTCAATCTTTGCTTTTTGTCACAGGAGGTTGGCAGAGAAGTGTCAGAAGTTCGAGATAGTCTTTTATGGAGGGTAGTACTCTTCAAATGGGACTGGAGTTTTAAGTAATCCTGTCAGCCACTCAGTGAGAGCATGGATGAAGGTTAGAGTCCTGAGATGCAGGGAGAGTCTTTCTGCGAAACCATCCCGACTCATATTAACAGCTCCTTGGCAATCAGCGTTGATGAGTTTCGCTCACTGCCTTTATTCATCTCCGATTACACATGTAGCTCCCCAAGGCCCTACTGATCCTCCCTCAGGAGGGGCCTTGGGGCCTCCAGATATCGCTGCCCAGTTGCAAGAAGCGGTTTCTGCAGCCTTCCATGCCCTACTACACCTTTGAAGCGCAAGTGAAGGGAAAGACATAGCCTTCCATCCCAGGGGTCATCTACTCCGTTGGTGGTCCCTGAGAGATTATCTGATGATGACGCCTCAGACTCTTCGGAGGACGCTCTCTCTGGGACAGAATCGGCGTCTTCTAAACCTCCGGCTACAGAGGAGCCTGACTTTAAGTTTAAGATGGAGCAATTGCACTTTTTACTAAAAGAAGTGCTTGCTACATTGGAGGTTCCGGAACCAAAACTTCCGGAAGAACCTTCGATCATTAAACTAGATAGGGTTTACGAAGACAGGGTGGTGCCTCAGACCTTCCCAGTTCCCATAAAGATGGCTACTATTATTAAGAATGAGTGGGAGAAACTTGGCTCGTCCTTTTTTCTCTCTACCTTTTTCCCATCCCGAACTCTCAGCTTGAGCTATGGGGGACCATTCCTTAGGTGGATGGTGCTATCTCCACGCTCGCTAAGCGGACGACTATTCCTCTTGAGGATAGTTTGTAGTTCAAAGAGCCCATGGACAATAAATTAGAATCCATGTTGAGAAAGATGTTCCAACTCACAGGGTTTGTTTTCCAACCGGCAGCGGCGATCGCTGCTGTGGCTGGATCGGCTACCTACTGGTGTGACACACTGTCAGCTATGGTCGAGGTGGAGACTCCCTTCGAGGAGATACAGGAAAAGATTAAGGCCTTAAGGGTCGCAAACTCTTTTATCTGTGATTCAAATATGCAGGGTTTTTGCCTGAATTCTAAGACTTAATGTTTCTCTGTTCTATGACTTCCAAGTCTAGATTACAATCTCTCCCATTTCAGGGAAAGGTTCTTTTTGGTCCAGGCCTGGACTCTATCATATCCACAGTTACGGGAGGCAAGGGTGCTTTTCCGCAGGATAAGAAGAATAAGCCTAAGGGCTCTACTTTTTGTCCCTTTCACTCTGACAAGTCTCAATGCCAGCAGCCTGCTGTGAAGACCGAGCAGTCCAAGCAGAGCAAGAAGCCAGTTTGCCACCCCCGGGATGTGGATCGCTGAGAGAGAACAGTTGTAGGTCTCTGCCCATTCCAGAATCTGAAACAATCGGCATGAAGGGACGGTCCCGGTCCGTCTCTGGATCGCATAGGGGCAGACTATCTCTGTTTGCAGAAGCTTGGATAGAAGACGTACAGAATCCTTGGGTTCTGGAGGTTATCACCCAGGGTTACAGGATTGGGTTCAAAACTCATCCGCCCAGGGGCAGATTCCTCCTGTCAAACCTATCCTCAAGACCAGAGAAGAGAGACGCCTTTCTAGAGTGCGTGAGGGATCTCTCCTCTCTCGGAGTAATAGTTCCAGTACCTCTAGCAGAAAGGTTTCTAGGGTACTATTCAAACCTTTTTGTGTTTCCAAAGGAGGAGGGCACATTCCGCCCGATTCTGGACCTAAAGTGCCTCAACAAGTTTCTGTCAGTTCCCTCGTTCAAAATGGAGACGGTCAGATCGATTCTGCCCCTAGTTCAAGAGGGGCAATTTATGACAATAGACTTGAAGAATGCATACCTTCATGTTCCCCCCCTTCAGAGACCACTTCAGGTTCCTAGGATTCACCTTTCTGGACCAACACTTCCAGTTTGTGGCCCTGCCGTTCAGTCTGGCGACTGCCCCAAGAGTCTTTACAAAGGTCCTGGGAGCGTTGCTCGCGGGAGCGAGATCCAGACGTATTTCAGGTTCAGGCGCCGTCCTACAGTCTTGCGGAGGAGTACTAGAGGACTCTCTTTCTTCTCCTTCGAACCCACAGATGGAAGCTAAACGAGGGAAAGAGTTCTCTGGTTCCCAGCAACAGTGTGGAGTTCCTGGGCACGATCATAGACTCAATAGATATGAAAATATTCTTGACAGATCAGAGGCGTTCCAAGATCGCATCCAGCTGTCTTGCCCTACAGACATCTTAAAGGCCATCGGTGGCCAGGTGTATGGAAGTGATCTGACTCATGGTTTCCAGAATAGATGTTTTTGCCAGGTTCCATCTAAGACCTTTGCAGTTATGCATGTTGAGACAATGGAACGGCGATCACTCAGATCTTTCCCAACAGATCTCTCTGGACAATCATGCGAGGGAATCCCTCTCTTTCTGGGTTCATGCAGGGCAGCTGTCCCAGGAGACATCCTTCTTGAGACCATCCTGGGAGATTATGGCCACGGATGCAAGTCTATCAAGATGGGGAGCTGTTTGAGGTGCCAGAAGGGCACCGGGCAGGTGGACTCAAGAGGAGTCGAACCTACCGATAAATATCCTGGAACTACGAGCAATATTCAATGCTCTGATGGCTTGGCTCCTCTTGGGGTCGTCCCGTTTCATTAGATTCCAGTCAGACAATATTACCTCGGTGGCGTACATAAACCATCAAGGGGGAACGAGAAGCTCCCTAGCCATGAGGGAGGTGTTTCAGATTCTGAAATGGGCAGAGACCTACAACTGTTCTCTCTCAGCGATCCACATCCCGGGGGTGGCAAACTGGCAAGCAGATTTCCTCAGCAGGCAATCGTTCCATCCGGGGGAATGGTCTCTCCATCCCGAGGTGTTTGCAGAGATCTGCATCAGATGGGCGACGCCGGAGATAGATCTCATGGCATCCAGACTCAACTTCAAGCTACCCAGATACGGGTCGTGGTCCAGGGATCCCCAGGCAGAGCTGATAGATGTCTTGGCGGTACCTTGGGAGTTCAACCTAATTTACATCTTTCCACCATTGCCACTTCTCCCTCGAGTGGTGGCCCGCATCAAACAGGGGCAAGTCTCGACCATTCTGATTGCTCCATTGTGGATGTGGTTTGCAGATCTGGTGGGAATGTCGTCTCCTTCATGGAGGTTACCCATCGCAGAGGTCTGCTAGTTCAGGGTCCTTTTCTTCACCAAAATCTCGATTCTCTGAGGCTGACTGCATAGAGTTTGAATGCCTAGTCTTGGCCAAAAGAGGGTTCTCGGAGAGAGTGATTAAAACTCTTATTCAGGCCAGGATACCGGTCACTCGTCTTATCTATCATAAGGTGTGGAGGACCTATTTATCTTGGTGTGAGGAACATGGATATCCCTGACACTAGATTAGGGTATCCATGATTCTGGCTTTTCTTCAAGATGGTTTGGATAAGGTCCTTGCCGCTAGTTCCTTAAAGGGACATAATACTCATATGCTGAATCACTTGAAACTGATTAAACTGTAAAATGCTGACTGGAAAATATCACCTGAGCATCTCTATGTAAAAAAGGAAGATATTTTACCTCACAGCTTCCTCAACTCAGCAGAGTAAGTTCTGTGTAAAAAGTTATACTCAGCTGCTGCCCAGCTGCAGCTAAAAAATAAAAATGAAGAAATGCACAGCAGCCAATCAGCATCAACAGTGCTGAGGTCATGAACTCTTTTACTGTGATCTTATGAGATTTGACTTAACTCTCATGAGATTTCATAGTAAACTTCCTTAAACTGAATAGGGAAATAAGATGAGAGATGAGTGTTCATGAAGCTCACTCTCTTAGCTGTCCCGGGACAGACATACTGATTTGCTGCTTAGAAGTCCTTTACAATGGGATGTGGCCACTGAGGAACTTTTGAGGTAAAATATCTTTCTTTTTTACATAGAGATGTTCAGGTGATATTTTCTAGTCCGCTTTTTACAGCTATGCTGCATCACTTTCAAGTATTTCAACATTTGGGTATCATGGCCCTTTAAAGGGACAGATTTTGGCTTTATCGGTGCTGTTACACAAGAAGCTAGCGGAGCTTCCTGATATTCAGTACTTTGTTCAGGCTCTGTCCAGTATTAGACCAGTATTTAGACCTTCTGCTCCTCCTTGGAGCTTGAACTTGGTTCTTAAGGTTTTGCAGAGGACTCCGTTTGAGCATATGCATGTGCTTGACATTAAAATTCTCTCCTGGAAGGTTCGGTTTCTTTTGGCTATTGCATCGACTCGCAGAGGCTCTGAGTTACTGGCCTTGCAATGAGGCTGTGCTTCGCACTGTTTTTTTTTTTTTCCCCCAATGTGGTGTCAGATCGTAACATCAATCAGGAGATAGTAGTTCCTTCTTTGTGTCCTGACCCTTCTTTGCCCAAAGAGAGATTACTTCATAACTTGGATGTGGTTCGAGCCTTGAAATTTTACCTTGAGGCCACGAAGGATTTCAGACAGACTTCATCTTTGTTTGTGGTGTATTCGGGGAAGCGTAGGGGGCAGAGGGCCTCTTCCACTTCGCTGTCCTTTTGGTTGAGGAGCATTATCCGTTTGGCCTATGAAACAGCTGTAACAAACAAAAAGTCCCACACTGAGAAAGAACTTTGTGTATGGTCGACTTACCGCGTCCGGTCCTAGGGAGGGGTTTTCTCCTGTGGTTGGTCTGCGGGCTGTGTCCTGGTTAGCGGTCGTCCGCAATCTGTGTCCGTGTGCCGGCTCCTCCTATTGGTCAGCGACCTGGGACGTCATCACCCGGTGAGTATGCCATCCAATCCACGGGAGGGGGAGGGGAGGAGGCTGCAATACCTCAACTGTGCTCTCCGTAGGGATCCAATAGTTCAAATAAATGAAGAAAGACAGGAGCACCAGTGGATGTGTGGATCAGCATTTATTCGCCATTAACGCTGTTGTAAAAGCACTCGAAAAACAACAACATATGACAAATGAAAAATGAAATGTGCTCCGATAATGCTGACAGCAGCTGATTATTCAATGGGATGTGAAAGTGAGTGAACAGCTGACGCATTTCGGCAGTGTTGCCGTAGTCTTAGCTGAAACAGCTGGACATAAGCCTCTTCAGAGGATTACGGCTCACTCAAATAGAGTTGTGGCCTCTTCTTGGGCCTTTAAGAACGAGGCATCTGTGGAGCAGATTTGTAAGGCAGCTATTTGGTCTTTAATAACATACGTTTGCAAAATTTTACAAATCTCATGTTTATATATATATATATATATATATATATATATATATATATATATATATATATATATATATATATATATATATATATATACATATACATACACACACACACACACATACTGCTTAAACACAGCCCTCCATAATGCATTTGTCAGAGATAATGCAGACTGAGTCATTCCTTACACAACATGAGCTTTCTGTGCTGCACAGTGTTTGAAGGCAAATTCATGGGATATATATATATATATATATAAACAAATTAATTAGAAAAGAGCTCTAACATATCAAAAGAGCTAAAGCGGATACCTGGCCGCACCAACACACCCCTACAGTATACTAAGGAATGACATCCTAAACAGGTATGCTGAACATATGCTTTTAATAAAAACAAAGCCAAAAGAGATACATGCTGAGAAAAATGGCAACAACAGGATACAGCACACAAACATATACCAAGCGTAGTGCACTACTGTCAACTGTGAGCTAGCATTTGCATAGTATTGTTAACTCATGAGAAAGTCCGTTCTTGATGCCGGGCACTTAAGTGTTAAAAACACGCTCCGGTTTAAAGATTTAGACAGATTACCGTCCTTGATATCTCATTATGTGTATTTGTTCCGGTACCGGATTAAGGATATAATGTGAGAGTCCAAAGGATGGTACTAGTACTATTACAAACTTGATCCCATGTCTTGTTCTACACATATGTGTAGAACAAGACACAGTGTGGAGAACGCCAGCATGGTGGATATGCTGTGAATCTGACGATATCAAGTGAACACAACACAACCAAGCAAGTGAAGAGCTGCATTGGCGGAATACATCGCTGTAAGTCACACCACGGATGAGATCCTGCCAGGTAATACCGTAGAGTGTGTGAAGATAGCGGAGGTAAGCCATGCAGTAATAAGTCTTGCACACTGAAAGTTTAAAGTTGGAGCTGTCATTAGCACATGGGATCAAGTTTGTAATAGTACTAGTACCATCCTTTGGACTCTCACATTATATCCTTAATCCGGTACCGGAACAAATACACATAATGAGATATCAAGGACGGTAATCTGTCTAAATCTTTAAACCGGAGCGTGTTTTTAACACTTAAGTGCCCGGCATCAAGAACGGACTTTCTCATGAGTTAACAATACTATGCAAATGCTAGCTCACAGTTGACAGTAGTGCACTACGCTTGGTATATGTTTGTGTGCTGTATCCTGTTGTTGCCATTTTTCTCAGCATGTATCTCTTTTGGCTTTGTTTTTATTAAAAGCATATGTTCAGCATACCTGTTTAGGATGTCATTCCTTAGTATACTGTAGGGGTGTGTTGGTGCGGCCAGGTATCCGCTTTAGCTCTTTTGATATGTTAGAGCTCTTTTCTAATTAATTTGTTTATATTTATTTAGGATTGCCAGCACAACACGCTTTACCCTTTAGTCCTATCTGTGTGCACCCTATCTCTTGTATCAAAGATATATATATATATATATATATATATATATATATATATATATATATATATATATATATAAGCCCTCAGTTTACGCCGGGGTTAAGTTCCAGAAGGAATGGTTGTAAATCGAAACCGTTGTTAATTGAAACCCAATTTACAATGTAAGTCAATGGGAAGTGTGTGAGTTAGGTTCCAGGTCCCTCTCAAAATTGTCATAAGCAACACCTAATACATCATTTTAAAGCTTTTTTATGAAGACTTTAAATGCTCACTCAAATAGAGTTGTGGCCTCTTCTTGGGCCTTTAAGAACGAGGCATCTGTGGAGCAGATTTGTAATGCGGCTATTTGGTCTTTAATAACATACGTTTGCAAAATTTTACAAATCTCATGTTTATATATATATATATATATATATATATATATATATATATATATATATATATATATATATATATATATATATATATATATATATATATATATATATTATATATATATACACACATACTGCTTAAACAAAGCCCTCCATAATGCATTTGTCAGAGATAATGCAGACTGAGTCATTCCTTACACAACATGAGCTTTCTGTGCTGCACAGTGTTTGAAGGGAGATATATATATATATATATATATATATATATATATATATATATATATATATATATATATATATATATATAAGCCCTCAGTTTACGCCAGGGTTACGTTCCAGAAGGAATGGTTGTAAATCGAAACCGTTGTTAATTGAAACCCAATTTACAATGTAAGTCAATGGGAAGTGTGTGAGTTAGGTTCCAGGTCCCTCTCAAAATTGTCATAAGCAACACCTAATACATCATTTTAAAGCTTTTTTATGAAGACTTTAAATGCTAAACAGCATTATAAACCTAATTAAATAATAACACAACACAGGATATATAATTAAAAGTTAAATGAACAAAAACATTTTCTAAACAGCATTATAAACCTAATTAAAAAAAATCACACAACACAGACTTTACTTGCATTTTTCTGCAAACAGTTCTTTCTATACATTCCAATCTGGACTGATTTATAGACAGGAAGATCTTGTTCCTTCTCGATAGCTCAAGTCTAGCTAGCCACACTGATTAATTTCAGCCTGCATGTGTGCTTGGCTTGCATATCTTTGCTGCAACACAAGTGGACAGCTCCACCTACTGGCTATTTTAATCAATGCACTGCTTCTCAGTGCTTTTCAATAGCGGTCACATGACTGTTATTCTAAAACGGCGCAAATTGAACCGTTGTAAACCGAGGGCCACTTGTGTGTGCGTGTGTGTGTTTGTATGTGTATATATATGTATATATACATGACTGTTATTCTAAAACGGCGCAAATTGAACCGTTGTAAACCGAGGGCCACCTGTGTGTATGTGTGTGTTTGTATGTGTATATATATGTATATTGTCAAAACTAGCACTTTGGGGACCTGGGAAGAGGACTGGTTTGGTATCACTGTAGCTCACTGGGTCCCCATGCAGACTGACACTGTGGGGGCCTGGAACAGGACAGGTTTAGTATTACTGTAGCTCACTGGGTTCCCATGCAGACACACACTGTGGGGACCTTGGAAGAGGACTGGTTTAATGCCACAAGGCAGAACTGTAATGGCAGAAAATGCAGCATGTCTGCAGAAAGAATGGGGCACATGCAGGAACTGTTAGCACCTTTACTTTATAACATGGCTCCACTTCAGGCTTTTCTTTTCAAACAGTGCTGTGCTCTGGCTGCACTGCACACGTTTTTATTTATTGTTGACAGGCTCTCTGATTTTTCAACCCCACCCTCTAGCCTTTCCCGTTCTGCAGAGCTGTGAGTTCTGAATATAAGACGATCTTGTGAGCAATTACACTTTTTATTACTACATTTCTACCTTGTGATGAGAAAAGGAAACTGATTTATTCAGGAGATATTTACAAAACTTAACAAAAGTTATTTTTTTTGTCTGCATCTTATATATAAATCTATATTCACAATGTTGCTTCTTTTTACTCGCTCAGTTTTTCCATACCTTAGTATAACTTCACTTTCTCCCCCCCCCCAGAGAAATAGATGTATGAGCCTTAAAGAGAGAGTACGCACCTTGTAATCACAAGGTTTTTATGCAGTTTTGCAATCAACTAACATACAGGCATAGTTGCCAACATGTCAAAGAAATTCCAGGGAAAATTCCTGTTACCGGAGTATTGACGACCTACTGTTCAACTGCTCCATCCACGCAACAACATTTTTCCAGTAGGAATTAATTACCGTATTTTCCGGCGTATAAGACGACTTTTTAACTCATGAAAATCTTCTCAAAAGTCGAGGGTCGTCTTATACGCCGGCTGTCGTCTTATAAGCCTTATTATTACAGAGTACAGACAACGTTATCCTAAATTGAGCTCCACTGAAACAGAGACGGGCACTGGGCGGGTGTAGAGGTTGCCAAGAAGATGTGTTGTATGTAATGACGGGCAGTGAGAGCTCGTTTGTTGCAATTACTGGGGAGTTACATAAGTTTTGGAAAGCAACGCCACGCTGATTGGTTGGGAGCTAGTAGGTAAGGAATGAATAACCGTGGCGTGGGGTTATTACTGTGTTAAGACTCATTGGCAGTGGCAGGAGGACAGCGAGACAGCCAAAGGTAAATCACATGTTCATAGCTTAATAGCGGAGTTATCGTTTTCCAGTAGTTCGAGCTGCAGGCTGCTGATTGTCACACAAGCATGGAGTACAAGTAGTATCCCAGTAGTTCACATGCTGACTGACTTTTATGAGCAGCAGCCTGCAGCTCGAACTACTGGAAAACGATAACTCTGCTATTGGGCCGTGAACATGTGCTGCAGTTAAAAGGGGCTCTTACTCTTACATGAGTGCACTGCAGTTAAAAGGAGCGCGCAGTTGTGGAAGCAGAAGTGTTTAGCGCAGGGCTTACAAACCTGGGCAAAAATGGTGCCTTAAATTGGGTCTGGTCCTAACAGTTGTTTGGAGCCCACAACATGCCCATGGACCTCCCCAATTATCCCTGCTAACCGCCACATACCCCGCCACAAACACCCCCCCCCCCCACACACAAACACATGCAACAAAAAAGTTATCTGCACACTGGGTGAATTTTGAGGTGAAAACCTACCGTATATCCCATACCCCATACTTGCTCCAAACTGATGATTTTATTTGGTGTGCTTGCTGCATTCATTGAGGAGGTAAGGGGGTAGTCTTATACGGCGAGTATAGCACAACCCCTATATTTTAACAGGAAAAGTAGGGGGTCGTCTTATACGCCGGAAAATACGGTATATTAAAATAATACGTTAACCTGTGTCACACATGCCCCCAGCTCAGCTACATCCCTCCAAATCTTCTGTAGGGGACATACAACAAAATCAATAATGTTTAGAATGCATTATCCCTTTGTGTGCTACAGTTTGTAACAGTCAATCTCCGCCCAACACCAGCCTTATTTGAAGGAGCCAATCCAGCCGTGTTACTGAAGTAAACTAGGGCTAGCTACAGTTATTATGTTGGCAAACTCTCCATAGTTGTGCATTTCTTATCCTCTCTACTGAGACCAATAAGGGAGAGACTGTCAACTCTCTGCTGCAAAAAATAGCCGAAAGCCACTACCTGCCGTAATATTAAACATTCATTTCACAAACCAATTATTAATGCACATGCCTATTTTTAAAGGGACATGAAACCCAAAATGTGTTTTCATGATTCAGATAGAACATACAATTTTAATCAACTTTCCAATTTACTTCTATTATCAAATATGCCTTATTCTCTTGTTATTCCTTGCTAAAGGAACATAATTGCAATACTGGCAGCTAGCTGAACACATCTAGTCAGCCAATCACAAGAGTCAAAGGTGTACAGGCACCAATTAGCAGCTAGCACCCACTAGTGTAGGATGTGTGCATGTTCTTTTTCAACAAGGGATATCAAGAGAACAAAGCATATTTGAAAATAGAAGCGGATTTAAAAGTGTCTTAAAATGACATGCTCTATCTGAATCATGCAAGTTTAATTTTGGCTTTCCTACCCTTTAATCAGTTTGATGCGCATGATGAGGATGCCTCATTTATGCACATTGTGGCCTGTGTGCATATGATGTGGCATCCTCGTTATGCAGATGGATCACCGATCAAAAGTTGTTTTCGCCTATCCCCCGCACTACAGGCCGGGGATCATTGGTGGCCTAGTTGGCAGCACTCCCAAGCCATCAGTGGGAGTGCAGGTGACATCGCCACAAACGTTGTGATGTCATAAAGGATTGGGGCTATTATAGCTGGTAATGGAGTACCATTGGAAAAAAAAATTACTAAGGTGATCACAGTAGCACCAGTGGTTGGTCACCTGGCTAGTTCCAATGTTATTTACTAAAATCATTGCACCAATATATTTTTTGTTTCAACATTTTTGTTGCAGCTTTCTCATCTGCAATAAAATCTAAATATAATAATTGTATATTCTGAAACTGCTGGTCCAGCTGAAATGAACGATATATAATTTGTGTGTATCACTCACTGAAAAAATGGACTTACAATAGTGTTTAAATGTAAGCAAGCATAAAAAAAGCTCAAAATCAGCTTAGCAGTGAAGGGGTTAATTTTAAAAGTTAATTTACAGGAAAGGGGGACAAAATAAATAATAAAAGCATATTGTTTTACTATTATATATTTTACTACTTATCCAAACATTTTATATTACAATACATTACAGTAAGCTATTTGCTGTTATTCTAAATGAGTTATTGCCAACCACGGGAGGGGAGATCTAGTCATGCACAAGATTTGCACCTTTGGCAAACCACCCGTGATGATGCGGTTTTAAATACTATTTGAAAAATGAAATTGAAATGAAGCAGTTAAACTGAAATAGGGGTGTGCGAGAGGACTTACTGTGCTGCAAAGTAAAGAAATATTCTCAACTTTAGATCTTACGTTTTGTGTATTTTTGCTGTTTATGAAATGCGTTCTTTTTTTATCCATGAAAGGAAGTGTGTGTGGGGAGGGTGGGAACTGCAGTCTTTCTGGCAACTTAATCTTCAATATGTTTGTATGCAAGAGATTTCTGTTGTATAATACAACTTGCACACGGAGAGAAGTGCACTCTCAGGAACGAACAAGCAGCTCAATAACTTGTTAGCCTGTTCTTTGGAGATTTTCTACCTGGGTGCAACTTCTCTTTAGCCCAGTATTGCTTTTCACAGAGTAGAACTTTCCTGTAGTATTTCAGTCTGAGCCCGACTATTACAGTCAGTCCAGTGCCGAAATACCAGGGAATTGGTCTCTGAACAAGGAACACATTTACCCTAGACGATCATCTTTTCGGCCTTCTTTGTGCCTTATCAGTGAGATGCAGCCATATTCCTCTAAGTGGAAAGGCAGAAACGATTGTCTGGTGTTGCCGTATTTCTTGTTCAGAGAGGAATTTCCTGGTATTTCGGTGTGGACTGACATTAATAGGTGGGATCAGACTAATATGCTACAGGAAAGTTCTACTCTGTGAAAAGCATTAGTGGGCTAAAAAGAAGCTGCACCCAGGTGGTAAATCGCCATAGAACAAACTAACAAATTATTGACCTGGTTGTTCGGGCCTGAAAGTGCGCTTCTCAGTGTGTTTAATACAACTTGATTATTGCTATTACTTTGAAATCTGCATGTTTTGAAGTATTTCCCTAGTTAGCAAATATATTCTGTTTATGCCTGCAATTGATATTGATTTTATTTTAAAAGCAAATTTTTTTTTATCATAACACAAAAGCTTTTTGCTTGCATTATTCATAACAAGCTTTAAAGACTCAATTTTGAAAGCTGAGGCAAACAGAATTTGGCAAAATTACTTAACTTCCATAAAGTTGTTGGTACTAAATAGCGTCAAATTATCGTTCCTCTTTCTGCATACTGTGGATGTTTTGGAAGCCACTGATGTGTTTATTTCTCCTAGACAGGTATGGTGCATTGTGATACTGCTGTAGGAACCCCAGACTACATATCACCTGAAGTACTGAAGTCTCAAGGAGGGGATGGTTACTATGGGCGAGAATGTGATTGGTGGTCAGTGGGAGTCTTCTTGTTTGAGATGCTGGTTGGTAAGTGTCGGCCTCACTCATGTCTGTTTGCTTACACTTAAAGGGACTTTAAACACTTGTCATTAGTGTTTTGTTTGTTTTTTATTCATAATGTTTCTTTATTTTTTTTAAATGCAAATTGCTATTTCTTTTTATTATAGGTTTATTTATTTTTTTATTTTTTTAAATTTACTTCACTTTCTGACTGCTCCGTGCCGACATGGCTGAAGGTTATGTTGAGAAACCCGGAAGTCTCTGCTTATTGCTGTGAGCGCGCACAGCACAGCATAACTAAAACTATTGCTGCTATAAAGTTTGCAGCGATTATCTTAGTTTTGTCCCTAAATAATATCCTTTGAACTGGCCTCTATTGCTAACACCCTTGAAAGCTAATAATTAATTATAATTTTTTTTAAAAAAAAATAATTAACTCCTATTTTGCAATAATCCTTGTACTACGAGTGAAAGAGGGATCGCACAACACACTGCTCAGGGAGACAGCTGCTGTCTCATAAATATACTCTGTTTTCTTTTACCCCTCTGTTATCTCTACAAGCTCCCGGAGTCCCGCTCAAGCTAGCTATACCTTTTCTGAGATTATTGCAAATCTTATGCAGCTGACGCTCTGTGATGTGACAGCATCAGTGGTTTGTTTATTTACCAGGCATTCTGAAGATCCTAAAAGATAGCGTAGTGAATGCTTTATTTGTTTTGTTTTTTACGAGTATGGAGCGGTCAGCCATAGTGTTCTGTTTTATGCACATCAATTTCTAATGACGATCAGGCAGCCAAGCTTCAAATCACCCTTCTGTTTCTTCTTTGAGGTTTGAAAGTTACTTATTTTCTGGGATCGATCCTACCTTTATCTGTTAGCATTATGTTTTCATTCTGCTTTTACCAATCACATCATCTAAGTCAATATTGTTTGTCTAATTTGGGTTGCTTTTATTTGTTATATATATATATATATATATATATATATATATATATATATATATATATATATATATATATATATATATATATATATTTACATACATAACAAATAAAAGCAACCCAAATTAGACAAACAATATTGACTTAGATTATGTGATTGGTAAAAGCAGAATGAAAACATAATGCTAACAGATAAAGGTAGGATCGATCCCAGAACAAAAGAAAATAAGTAACTTTCAAACCTCAAAGAAGAAACAGAAGGGTGATTTGAAGCTTGGCTGCCTGATCGTCATTAGAAATTGATGTGCATAAAACAGAACACTATGGCTGACCGCTCCATACTCGTAAAAAACAAAACAAATAAAGCATTCACTACGCTATCTTTTAGGATCTTCAGAATGCCTGGTAAATAAACAAACCACTGATGCTGTCACATCACAGAGCGTCAGCTGCATAAGATTTGCAATAAACTCAGAAAAGGTATAGCTAGCTTGAGCGGGACTCCGGGAGCTTGTAGAGATAACAGAGGGGTAAAAGAAAACAGAGTATATTTATGAGACAGCAGCTGTCTCCCTGAGCAGTGTGTTGTGCGATCCCTCTTTCACTCGTAGTATAAGGATTATTGCAAAATAGAGTAACACAGCTGTTCATTCACTGAAAACGTCTGCCTTTGACAACTAAATCTATGAAGCTCGTTCACAAAGTTAATGAAAACGAGCTTCATAGAAGCGGCTAAGACGTTGCTTTATTTGTATGTGCATGAGCGGAAGTAAAGAAGGGAGTGCACAGCGAGTCTGCATACTATCCCATACAACGCGCGTTACAATATGGCGGCTACCACCGCATTCAGTAGGCGGTGGTTTAGTGGTAAAATTGAAAATAAAAGATAATTAAGCAGAAGCAAGATACAAATATGGAGAAACAAATAATGTTTAAAACTAAAACAAAATGATTAAAAAATAATAATAATTAAATGAAAACAGAAGGTGTTTAGGGTCCCTTTAACAGTTAATATCTAATGTAAATTATATTTTGGTCATTTAGCAGTTCTGGTTAAAGGATCATTAAAATAATTTTATTAAATAAAGATTACTGATATACGTAGCAAAAAAATTATTTAAAAATTAAAATAAATAAATTAGCATTGTTTTGAATTCCTTGGACATAACCCATGAAAAGCCTCTCGAGTATGTTTATTTTATTGTATTTGCCGGTGCAACTGTAAATCAGCTCCTACACTGATCAAGCGGTTTTTGTTTTTTTTCTGTGTAGCATGTTGCTGGGCCATGCTTGAAAAACCCATATGCCAGGTTGACCTGTGGCGCCTAAAAACCTGGGCCTGGCGAGTGGATGTTTGGGTCCTGGAGACACCACAAAACTATCTCAGCCTAGTTTCCATTTGTTATTGTGGCTGTACTGTATATGACTCCCAGAGCCTTATCATCCTGGGAACCTGGTACTGTCTTAATGCTTTTTCAAGTAGTATGAAGAGGAGTGCTTAGGGGCACAATGTATGATTATGGAACTCTGAGTGGCTTGGGAATTAGAATTGTTTATATTGATAAAAACTCAGATTTCAAGGTGAATTTTCCCAACTGGCTGTCCTGTTTAACCCAGTTCTATCATTTCCTGACCAAATCGCTCTAGTCCCATGGGCTAAAGTGTTAAATTGCAGCAGATATTCTTTCTGTTTTGAGACGAGGTTCTTCTTGTGTCCGAATGTAATGGGCTCGTTTTATCAAGCCGTTTGCCACGTTGCTTACGACTGCAGCTTCTCACAAGAGAACCTGTAGTCAGTATTGATCAAGCAGCGGTCATCAGCTGCTTCCTATCCTTTACTCCACCTCTTAGGTGGAGAATTTAAATCTCTCCTGTCTTGTCAGCTTCTGCCCGCACATGATTGGCTGTGTGCGGGCAGAGGGCGGGGTTGGTCAAGAGCGCAAAATAGCGCTCTTGTGCAATGCGGAATACCGGCAATGGAATTCTGCCCGCCAGAGGCAAGCTGCTTGATAAATCGAGCCCAATGATGTAAGTATTTTGTATCTGTTGCTGCACACAGACTTGTTTGTGGCCCTGCACAGAGCCACATGTACCAAGCTAGTGAGTCTCCTGGTACTGTGTTCGATGACTCTTCAGAAAATTAGCTTTTGGTTTCTATTCAAGCATTATTATAAGATCACCTGACAGAATACAACTCTCTATGGGTAGCTTTAGTCTGTCTTATATATATTTAGAGCATTTCCTTTTCTTTCATATAGGTGGCGAGAGTCCACAAGCTGTAACGTATGGCCTCGTGGACTCTCGCCACCATGAAAGAAATTAATTTATCAGGCAAGTTCTTACATAAATTATGTTTCTTTGCCTTACTGATTCTAGCTTACCGTGTATTTAAGCCCTAAAAAGTTTTTAATCACATAGGTAAAAGTCCTACTCAGGAGCCACAAGCATTTCAGCATCCAAGCAGAAGATAACTGGTGACTGGTGGATATGTGCAACTGCCTCCAGAGCTACAATTCTCCCTGTGCAGGGAAGCACATAGATCAATCATTTTTTTTTATTGGTTCTTTAATAAACAACAAAAATAATAAATGTGCACCAAAAAATAACCTATTTTAAACCTAATTGTTTTAAAAACACATTCAGTCATTTAATATGGAACCCCCAGCAAAACAGCTAATGCCACTATGTGCATTTTGTCAGAGCTGCCAACACTTCTCATTGTTCTTCTTTAAAAAACACATATTTCCTTCTTCTTTCACAATATAATCTGCTTTATCGTTCTTCTGCTAGAATATCCAGCAAGCTTTGGATAGCCTAGTACAAAATGTACTTGTTAAAAATATCCTTCAACAACTGAAATAGATGGCCCAATAAACAGCACCATTCTTATATGTATCACTGCTTTTTTTCCCTTTTGATTATTGAATCCAGCTTAAGCAATGGCAGCCATGACATTTACCAACTTGTGCACGGGTGCATTGTCTTGGTGGAACAGCACTTTGGGACTCAGCTTGCCATGTCTCTTCTCTTTAATTGCTTTGCACAATTTTCCAATCAAGTTGTAGCGGTAGTTGGTCTCTTCATGATGTAGGAAGTCAGTCTTCAAAATACAGCATGGTTGCCTAGTTTGGACAGCATTTATTTTGATGCGAAATTTCAGATATTAAGGAGAGATCCATTTTCTGTCCACTGCTTGCATTGTGCTCTTCTCTAGATAAAAGTGGTGTATCCATACTTTACATTATCATTAGAATCTTACCAATCCTTGTCACTAACCACAGTCTCTTCTGGTCTGCAGTGAGCATTCGGGGTACTCTTTCTCATGTCCAAAACAGTAACTAAAATTGTCTGTAATATTCCATTTTACACCCTTGTGAACTCACCTTACGTATTGTCAGTCTTTGTTCACCCATCACCATGTCATGCATTTTCTCCACTGTTACTTGTTGGGTGACCGGAGCAAGGGACATCTTCATATTACTCTCTCTTTGTAGCTTAAACGTTACACCACTTTTTAACTGTTGGTCAAGATCGAGCATTTGAAATGTAGCATCTTCAAAGTCAAAATAGTATAGAACAATGTACTTTCTCTGCAGTAATGTAAACCAAGAACTTTTCAATTATGGCTTATTGATCTACACTCATATACATTTTTAAAGGGACAGTAACGACTACAATATATGTTCTTGATTCAGATAGAACATGTATGGTGAGTCCATGGCTTGAGTAATTACTTTTGGGAATATCACTCCTGGCCAGCAGGAGGAGGCAAAGAGCACCACAGTTAAACTGCTAAGTATCACTTCCTTACCCACAACCCCCAGTCATTCTCTTTGCCTTCGGTCCATGGAGGAGGTGAATGTTAGGTGTCTGAAGAAAAATTTTGATTTCATCTACAAGCAAGTTTTGGGGTATAGCCGTATTCCATGTAAATTCTTGCAGTCGGGTAGTGGTGGCTTTAAAGCAGTTAGGATCTTGTAAATAGGTACTTTACAAGGTTGGCTACTCTGTTCTTTCTTTTTCAAAGGTCTCTGTGAGGAACTGTGTCCTCTCATACCTTGTAACTGTCTACATGCTTTTTCTTCCAGTTGGGGAGACCATGCACTTAACAAATTAAAAGACACTGCTTTTTTATTGGGACATAGATAATCCTGTTGTATGGGTTACACTGGGCATGACACAGGCACTGTAGCATGTGTGAGACAAACATTTAAACTTTTTTAAACAGAGAGGGTAAAATGTTTTTATTAGGCTTTATTTTCTGACACATATTTACTTGATAAAACAATACAAGTTTAAACTGAAAGTAAGGCTGAATTTTCTATTTCAGCAACTTATTCATTTCCCCTTTGCTTTAAAATAAAACAATGCAACATTTTAAACTCTCAGGTTTGAACAATCGATTATTTCTGGTACTCGGTGTACCAGGAAGTAGTGACTCGCAGCAGTAATTTGAGCTCGGCAGTTGCGGTCACATGACTGGCTTTACTTCATAACATTTTAGAAGTTCATTTGATGTTTATGAAATGTTTTTTTCTTAACTTTTCTCACATAATTCTAGCTGGGGATCGATCCTAATTTGGGATAAAATTTAAAGTGTATTTTTTCCTTGGCTTATTTTAATTGAATATTAAAATCTTTGAAACTTTAGATGACTCCGATACCCCTGTTGTTGTCACTAGTAAACATAATAGTTTCTTTGATGAACCTTCCATTTCGGAGGTTTTTCCTGTGCCGGACCATGCTAGGGAGATTATTTCACAGGAATGGAAGAAACCAGGGGTTTTTCCCCGTCTCCTATTTTTAAGAAAATGTTTCCTATTGAGGACTCCATTAAAGACCCTTGGTATACTGTACCCAAAGTGGAAGGGGCCATTTCCACTCTAGCTAAGAGACCCACTATTCCTATTGAGAATAGCTGCTCTTTTAAGGATCCGATGGACAAGAACCCGGAGGCTTATTTGAAAAAGATTTATGTTCATCAAGGTCTCCAATGGCAACCTGCGGTGTCTATTGCCACCGTGACTAGTGCGGCATCTTATTGGTTTGATTCCTTGTCTGATTCTCTTCAAGTAGAGATTTCCTAGGATGAAATTCAAGATAGGATTAAAGCTCTTAAGTTGGCCAATTCCTTTATTGCAGATGCTATTTTACAAGTTGTTAGACTCGGAGCTTAAACTTCTAGTTTTGCTGTCCTAGCCTGCAGGGCGTTATGGTTAAAATCCTGGACGTTTCCTCTAAAGTCAAGCTTCTGGCAAGCATTGTTTGGACCTGGTTTGGCAGAAGTTATCTCTGATATTATGGGTGGAAAAGGATCTTTTCTACCTCAAGATAAGAAGAATAGGCCTAAAGGAGGTCAGAGTAATTTTCATTTCTTTCGTAACTTCCAGGAGTAGACAACTGGGAAGCGGATTTTCTGAGCAGACAGACTTTTCATTCCGGGGAGTGGGAACTCCATCCGGAGGTGTTTTCCAGCTTAGTCATCAAATGGGGGATGCCGGAGTTATATCTGATGGCATCCCATCAGAACGCCAAGCTTCCAAGGTACGGTTCAAGGTCAAGAGATCCGCAGGCCGTTCTGATAGATGCTCTGCGGTTCCTTGGGTTTTCATGTTGGCATACTTGTTTCCTCCGTTTGCTCTCCTTCCATGAGTCATTGCTCGTATCAAACAGGAGAGGGCGTCAGTCTGGCCTAGCAGGATCTGGTTTGCAGACCTAGTGGAGATGTCATCTCTCCCACCTTGGAGACTACCTCTGAGGAAGGATCTCCTGATTCAGGGTCCCTTCCTTCATCCAAATCTCGTTTCTCTGAAGTTGACTGCTTTGAGATTGAACGCTTAATTCCGACTGTCGTGGAGTCGGTCATTGAGACCACGATTCAGACTCGCAAGTCTGTTACTAGAAAGATTTACCATAAGATATGGCGTAAATATCTTTATTGGTGTGAATCCAAGGGCTACTCTTGGAGTAGAATTAGAATTCCTAGACTTTTATCTTTTCTTCAGGAAGGCCTGGAAAAGGGATCGTCAGTCAGTACCCTGAAGGGTCAGACTTCTGCTTTATAAGTTTTACTACATAAACGTTTGGCAGATGTGCCAGATGTGCAATCTTTTTGTCAGGCCTTGGTCAAAATCAGGCCTGTCTTTAAGTCTGTTGTTTCTTCTTGGAGCCTTAAAGGGATAGTCTACACTAGAATATTTGTTTTAAAAGATAGATAATCCCTTTATTACCCATTCCCTAGTTTTGCATAACCAACAGTTATATTAATACACTTTTTACCTCTGTGATTATCTTATATATAAGCCTCTGCAAACTGCCGCTTTCTTCAGTTCTTTTGACAGACTTGCATTTCTCCAACATAGGTGTGTCCGGTCCACGGCGTCATCCTTACTTGTGGGATATTCTCTTCCCCAACAGGAAATGGCAAAGAGCCCAGCAAAGCTGGTCACATGATCCCTCCTAGGCTCCGCCTACCCCAGTCATTCTCTTTGCCGTTGTACAGGCAACATCTCCACGGAGATGGCTTAGAGTTTTTTAGTGTTTAACTGTAGTTTTCTCCAACATAGGTGTGTCCGGTCCACGGCGTCATCCTTACTTGTAGGGATATTCTCCTCCCCAACAGGAAATGGCAAAGAGCCCAGCAAAGCTGGTCACATGATCCCTCCTAGGCTCCGCCTACCCCAGTCATTCTCTTTGCCGTTGTACAGGCAACATCTCCACGGAGATGGCTTAGAGTTTTTTAGTGTTTAACTGTAGTTTTTATTATTCAATCAAGAGTTTATTTTAAAATAGTGCTGGTATGTACTATTTACTCAGAAACAGAAAAGAGATGAAGATTTCTGTTTGTATGAGGAAAATGATTTTAGCACCGTAACTAAAATCCATGGCTGTTCCACACAGGACTGTTGAGAGCAATTAACTTCAGTTGGGGGAACAGTGTGCAGTCTCTTACTGCTTGAGGTATGACACATTCTAACAAGACGATGTAATGCTGGAAGCTGTCATTTTCCCTATGGGATCCGGTAAGCCATGTTTATTAAGATAGTAAATAAGGGCTTCACAAGGGCTTATTAAGACTGTAGACTTTTTCTGGGCTAAATCGATTCATTATTAACACATATTTAGCCTTGAGGAATCATTTATTCTGGGTATTTTGATATGATTATATCGGCAGGCACTGTTTTTGACACCTTATTCTTTAGGGGCTTTCCCTAATCATAGTCAGAGCCTCATTTTCGCGCCGGTATGGCGCACTTGTTTTTGAGGACAGCATGGCATGCAGCTGCATGTGTGTGGAGCTCTGATACACAGAAAAGTCTTTCTGAAGGCATCATTTGGTATCGTATTCCCCTTTGGGCTTGGTTGGGTCTCAGCAAAGCAGATTCCAGGGACTGTAAAGGGGTTAAATATAAAAACGGCTCCGGTTCCGTTATTTTAAGGGTTAAAGCTTCCAAATTTGGTGTGCAATACTTTTAAGGCTTTAAGACACTGTGGTGAAATTTTGGTGAATTTTGAACAATTCCTTCATACTTTTTCGCAATTGCAGTAATAAAGTGTGTTTAGTTTAAAATTTAAAGTGACAGTAACGGTTTTATTTTAAAACGTTTTTTGTGCTTTGTTATCAAGTTTATGCCTGTTTACAATGTCTGAACTACCAGATAGATTGTGTTCTGACTGTGGGGAAACCAAGGTTCCTTCTCATTTAACTATATGTATTTTATGTCATAAAAAAATTTAGTAAAAATGATGCCCAAGATGATTCCTCAAGTGAGGGGAGTAAGCATGGTACTGCATCATCCCCTCCTTCGTCTACACCAGTCTTGCCCATACAGGAGGCCCCTAGTACATCTAGTGCGCCAATACTCCTTACTATGCAACATTTAACGGCTGTAATGGATAATTCTATCAAAAACATTTTAGCCAATATGCCCACTTATCAGTGAAAGCGCGACTGCTCTGTTTTAGAAAATTCTGTAGAGCATGAGAACGCTGATGATATGGTTTCTGAAGGGCCCCTACACCAGTCTGAGGGGGCCAGGGAGGTTTTGTCTGAGGGAGAAATTTCAGATTCAGGAAACATTTCTCAACAAGCTGAACCTGATGTGATTACTTTTAAATTTAAGTTGGAACATCTCCGCGCTCTGCTTAAGGAGGTGTTATCCAATTTGGATGATTGTGATTATCTGGTCATTCCAGAACCACTATGTAAAATGGAAAAGTTCTTAGAGGCCCCGGGGCCCCCCGAAGCTTTTCCTATATCCAAGCGGGTGGCGTACATTGTTAGTAAAGAATGGGACAGGCCCGGTATACCTTTAGTACCTCCCCCCATATTTATAAAATTGTTTTCCTATAGTCGACCCCAGAAAGGACTGATGGCAGACAGTCCCCAAGGTCGAGGGGGCGGTTTCTACTCTACACAAGCGCGCCACTATACCCATAGAAGATAGTTGTGCTTTCCAAGATCCTATGGATAAAAAATTAGAAGGTCTGCTAAAGATGTTTGTTCAGCAAGGTTCCCTTCTACAACCAATTGCATGCATTGTCCCTGTCACTGCAGCCGCGTGTTTCTAGTTTGATGAGCTAGGAAAGGCGATTATTAGTAATTCTTCTTCTTATGAGGAGATTATGGACAGAATTCGTGCTCTTAAATTGGCTAATTCTTTCACCCTAGACGCCACCTTGCAATAGGCTAGGTTAGCGGCGAAAAAATTCTGGGTTTGCTATTGTGGCGCAGAGCGCTTCGGTTAAAATCTTGGCCAGCGGATGCGTCTTCCAAGAACAAATTGCTTGACATTCCTTTCAAGGGGAAAACACTCTTTGGCCCTGACTTGAAAGAGATTATCTCTGATATCACTGGGGGCAAGGGCCACGCCCTTCCTCAGGATAGGTCTTTTCAAGACCAAAAATAAACCTAAGTTTCGTCCCTTTCGCAGAAACGGATCAGCCCCAAGGGCTAGGTCCTTTAAGCAGGAAGGTAATACTTCTCAAGCCAATCCAGCCTGGAGACCTATGCAAGGCTGGAACAAAAGAGAGCAGGCCAGGAAACCTGCCACTGCTACCAAGACAGCATGAAATGCGGGCCCCCGATCCGGGACCGGATCTGGTGGGGGGCAGACTCTCTCTCTTCGCTCAGGCTGGGGCAAGAGATGTTCTGGATCCTTGGGCGCTAGAAATAGTCTCCCAAGGTTATTCTCTGGAGTTCAAGGGGCTTCCTCCAAGGGGGAGGTTCCACAGGTCTCAGTTGTCTTCAGATCACATAAGAAGACAGGCATTCTTACATTGGGTAGAAGACCTGCTAAAAATGGGAGTGATTCATCCTGTTCCATTAGGAGAACAAGGGATGGGGTCCTACTCCAATCTGTTCATAGTTCCCAAAAAAGAGGGAACGTTCAGACCAATCTTAGATCTCAAGATCTTGAACAAGTTTCTCAAGGTTCCATCGTTCAAGATGGAAACCATTCGAACACTCCTTCCTTTCATCCAGGAAGGTCAATTCATGACCAAGGTGGATTTCAAGGATGCGTATCTACATATTCCTATCCACAAGGAACATCATCGGTTCCTAAGGTTTGAATTCCTGGACAAGCATTTCCAGTTCGTGGCGTTTTCTTTCGGATTAGCCACTGCTCCTAGGATTTTCTCATAGGTACTAGGGTCCCTTCTGGCGGTGCTAAGACCAAGGGGCATTGCTGTAGTACCTTACTTGGACGACATTCTGATTCGAGCGTCGTCCCTTCCTCAAGTAAAGGCTCACACGGACATTGTCCTGGCCTTTCTCAGATCTCACGGATGGAAAGTGAACGTGGAAAAGAGTTCTCTATCTCCGTCATCGAGGGTTCCCTTCTTGGGAACTATAATAGACTCCTTAGAAATGAGGATTTTTCTGACAGAAGCCAGAAAAACAAAACTTCTAGACTCTTGTCGGATACTTCATTCCGTTCCTCTTCCTTCCATAGCGCAGTGCATGGAAGTGATAGGTTTCATGGTTGCGGCAATGGACATAGTTCCTTTTGTGCGCATTCATCTAAGACCATTACAACTGTTCATGCTCAGTCAGTGGAATGGGGACTATTCAGACTTGTCTCCGAAGATACAAGTAAATCAGAGGACCAGAGACTCATTCCGTTGGTGGCTGTCCCTGGACAACCTGTCACAAGGGATGACCTTCCGCAGACCAGAGTGGGTCCTTGTCACGACCGACGCCAGTCTGATGGGCTGGGGCGCGGTCTGGGGATCCCTGAAAGCTCAGGGTCTTTGGTCTCGGGTAGAATCTCTTCTACCGATAAATATTCTGGAACTGAGAGCGATATTCAATGCTCTCAAAGCTTGGCCTCAGCTAGCGAAGGCCAAGTTCATACATCAACCATCAGGGGGGAACAAGGAGTTCCCTAGCGATGGAAGAAGTGACCAAAATCATTCTATGGGCGGAGTCTCACTCCTGCCACCTGTCTGCTATCCACATCCCAGGAGTGGAAAATTGGGAAGCGGATTTTCTGAGTCGTCAGACATTGCATCCGGGGGAGTGGGAACTCCATCCGGAAATCTTTGCCCAAGTCACTCAACCGTGGGGCATTCCAGACATGGATCTGATGGCCTCTCGTCAGAAATTCAGAGTTCCTTACTACGGGTACAGATCCAGGGATCCCAAGGCGGCTCTAGTGGATGCACTAGTAGCACCTTGGACCTTCAAACTAGCTTATGTGTTCCCGCCGTTTCCTCTCATCCCCAGGCTGGTAGCCAGGATCAATCAGGAGAGGGCGTCGGTGATTTTGATAGCTCCTGCGTGGCCACGCAGGACTTGGTATGCAGATCTGGTGAATATGTCATCGGCTCCACCATGGAAGCTACCTTTGAGACGAGACCTTCTTGTTCTAGGTCCGTTCGACCCACTCCAGCTGACTGCTTGGAGATTGAACGCTTGATCTTATCAAAGCGAGGGTTCTCAGATTCTGTTATTAATACTCTTGTTCAGGCCTGAAAGCCTGTAACCAGAAAAATTACCACATAATTTGGTATATCTGTTGGTGTGAATCTGCAGGATTCCCTTGGGACAAGGTTAAGATTCCTAAGAGTCTATCCTTCCTTCGAGAAGGATTGGAAAAAGGATTATCTGCAAGTTCCTTGATGGGACAGATTTCTGCCTTGTCTGTGTTACTTCACAAAAAGCTGGCAGCTGTGCCAGATGTTCTAGCCTTTGTTCAGGCTCTGGTTAGAATCAAGCCTGTTTACAAAATTTTGACTCCTCCTTGGAGTCTCAACCTAGTTCTTTCAGTTCTTTAGGGGGTTCCGTTTGAACCCTTACATTCCGTTGATATTAAGTTATTATCTTGGAAAGTTTTGTTTTTGGTTGCAATTTCTTCTGCTAGAAGAGTTTCAGAATTATCTGCTCTGCAGTGTTCTTCTCCTTATCTGGTGTTCCATGCAGATAAGGTGGTTTTGCGTACTAAACCTGGTTTTCTTCCAAAAGTTGTTTCTAACAAAAACATTAACCAGGGGATAGTTGTGCCTTCTTTGTGTCCTAATCCAGTTTCAAAGAAGGAACGTTTGTTGCACAACTTGGATGTAGTTCGTGCTCTCAAATTTTACTTAGCAGCTACTAAGGATTTCAGACAAACTTTGTCTTTGTTTGTTGTTTATTCTGGTAAACGGAGAGGTCAAAAAGCAACTTCTACTTCTCTCTCCTTCTGGATTAAAAGCATTATCCGATTGGCTTATGAGACTGCCGGACGGCAGCCTCCTGAAAGAATCACAGCTCACTCCATTAGGGCTGTGGCTTCCACATGGGCCTTCAAGAACGAGGCTTCTGTTGATCAGATATGTAAGGCAGTGACTTGGTCTTCACTGCACACTTTTTCTAAATTTTACAAATTTGATACTTTTGCTTCTTCTGAGGCTATTTTTGGGAGAAAGGTTTTGCAAGCCGTGGTGCCTTCCATTTAGGTGACCTGATTTGCTCCCTCCCTTCATCCGTGTCCTAAAGCTTTGGTATTGGTTCCCACAAGTAAGGATGACGCCGTGGACCGGACACACCTATGTTGGAGAAAACAGAATTTATGTTTACCTGATAAATTACTTTCTCCAACGGTGTGTCCGGTCCACGGCCCGCCCTGGTTTTTTTAATCAGGTCTGATAATTTATTTTCTTTAACTACAGTCACCACGGTAACATATGGTTTCTCCTATGCAAATATTCCTCCTTAACGTCGGTCGAATGACTGGGGTAGGCGGAGCCTAGGAGGGATCATGTGACCAGTTTTGCTGGGCTCTTTGCCATTTCCTGTTGGGGAGGAGAATATCCCTACAAGTAAGGATGACGCCGTGGACCGGACACACCGTTGGAGAAAGTAATTTATCAGGTAAACATAAATTCTGTTTTTATTATTCAATCAAGAGTTTGTTATTTTAAAATAGTGCTGGTATGTACTATTTACTCTGAAACAGAAAAGAGATGAAGATTTCTGTTTGTATGAGGAAAATGATTTTAGCAACCGTTACTAAAATCCATGGCTGTTCCACACAGGACTGTTGAGAGGAATTAACTTCAGTTGGGGGAACAGTGAGCAGTCTTTTGCTGCTTGAGGTATGACACATTCTAACAAGACGATGTAATGCTGGAAGCTGTCATTTTCCCTATGGGATCCGGTAAGCCATTTTTATTCAGACAGTAAATAAGGGCTTCACAAGGGTTTATTAAGACTGTAGACATTTTCTGGGCTAAATCGATCATATTTACACATATTTAGCCTTGAGGAATCATTTAATCTGGGTATTTTTTGTAAAATAATATCGGCAGGCACTGTTTTAGACACTTTATTCTATAGGGGCTTTCCCTAATCATAGTCAGAGCCTCATTTTCGCGCCGGTATGGCGCACTTGTTTTTGAGAACAGCATGGCATGCAGCTGCATGTGTGTGGAGCTCTGATACATAGAAAAGTCTTTCTGAAGGCATCTTTTGGTATCGTATTCCCCTTTGGGCTTGGTTGGGTCTCAGCAAAGCAGATTCCAGGGACTGTAAAGGGGTTAAATATAAAAACGGCTCCGGTTCCGTTATTTTAAGGGTTAAAGCTTCCAAATTTGGTGTGCAATACTTTTAAGGCTTTAAGACACTGTGGTGAAATTTTGGTGAATTTTGAACAATTCCTTCATACTTTTTCGCAATTGCAGTAATAAAGTGTGTTCAGTTTAAAATTTAAAGTGACAGTAACGGTTTTATTTTAAAACGTTTTTTGTGCTTTGTTATCAAGTTTATGCCTGTTTAACATGTCTGAACTACCAGATAGATTGTGTTCTGACTGTGGGGAAGCCAAGGTTCCTTCTCATTTAAATAGATGTGATTTATGTCATAAAAAATTTAGTAAAAATGATGCCCAAGATGATTCCTCAAGTGAGGGGAGTAAGCATGGTACTGCATCATCCCCTCCTTCGTCTACACCAGTCTTGCCCATACAGGAGGCCCCTAGTACATCTAGCGCGCCAATACTCCTTACTATGCAACAATTAACGGCTGTAATGGATAATTCTATCAAAAACATTTTAGCCAATATGCCCACTTATCAGCGAAAGCGCGACTGCTCTGTTTTAGAAAATACTGAAGAGCATGAGGACGCTGATGATATTGTTTCTGAAGGGCCCCTACACCAGTCTGAGGGGGCCAGGGAGGTTTTGTCTGAGGGAGAAATTTCAGAGTCAGGAAAAATTTCTCAACAAGCTGAACCTGATGTGATTACTTTTAAATTTAAGTTGGAACATCTCCGCGCTCTGCTTAAGGAGGTGTTATCCAATTTGGATGATTGTGATTATCTGGTCATTCCAGAAACACTATGTAAAATCGACAAGTTCCTAGAGGCCCCGGGGCCCCCCGAAGCTTTTCCTATATCCAAGCGGGTGGCGTACATTGTTAATAAAGAATGGGACAGGCCCGGTATACCTTTCGTACCTCCCCCCATATTTAAAAAATTGTTTCCTATAGTCGACCCAGAAAGGACTTATGGCAGTCAGTCCCCAAGGTCGAGGGGGCGGTTTCTACTCTAAACAAGCGCGCCACTATACCCATAGAAGATAGTTGTGCTTTCCAAGATCCTATGGATAAAAAATTAGAAGGTTTGCTAAAAAAGATGTTTGTTCAGCAAGGTTACCTTCTACAACCAATTGCATGCATTGTCCCTGTCACTACAGCCGCGTGTTTCTGGTTCGATGAGCTAGAAAAGGCGATTATTAGTAATAATTCTTCTTATGAGGAGATTATGGACAGAATTCGTGCTCTTAAATTGGCTAATTCTTTCACCCTAGACGCCACCTTGCAATTGGCTAGGTTAGCGGCGAAAAATTCTGGGTTTGCTATTGTGGCGCGCAGAGCGCTTTGGTTAAAATCTTGGTCAGCGGATGCGTCTTCCAAGAACAAATTGCTTGACATTCCTTTCAAGGGGAAAACACTGTTTGGCCCTGACTTGAAAGAGATTATCTCTGATATCGCTGGGGGCAAGGGCCACGCCCTTCCTCAGGATAGGTCTTTCAAGGCCAAAAATAACCCAATTTTCGTCCCTTTCGCAGAAACGGACCAGCCCCAAGTGCTACGTCCTCTAAGCAGGAGGGTAATACTTCTCAAGCCAATCCAGCCTGGAGACCTATGCAAGGCTGGAACAAAGGAAAGCAGGCCAAGAAACCTGCCACTGCTCCCAAGACAGCATGAGATGCGGGCCCCCGATCCGGGACCGGATTTGGTGGGGGGCAGACTCTCTCTCTTCACTCAGGCTTGGGCAAGAGATGTTCTGGATCCTTGGGCGCTAGAAATAGTCTCCCAAGGTTATCTTCTGGAAGTGATTCATCCTGTTCCATTAAGAGAACGAGGGATGGGGTTCTACTCCAATCTGTTCGTAGTTCCCAAAAAAGAGGGAACGTTCAGACCAATCTTAGATCTCAAGATCCTAAACAAGTTTCTCAAGGTTCCATCGTCCAAAATGGAAACCATTCGAACAATCCTTCCATCCAGGAGGGTCAATTCTTGACCACGGTGGATTTAAAGGATGCGTATCTACATATTCCTGTCCACAAGGAACATCATCGGTTCCTAAGGTTCGCATTCCTGGACAAGCATTACCAGTTCGTGGCGCTTCCTTTCGGATTAGCCACTGCTCCAAGGATTTTCTCAAAGGTACTAGGGTCCCTTCTGGCGGTGCTAAGACCAAGGGGCATTGCTGTAGTACCTTACTTGGACGACATTCTGATTCAAGCGTCGTCCCTTCCTCAAGCAAAGGCTCACACGGACACTGTCCTGGCCTTTCTCAGATCTCACGGATGGAAAGTGAACGTGGAAAAGAGTTCTCTATCTCCGTCGACAAGAGTTCCCTTCTTGGGAACAATAATAGACTCCTTAGAAATGAGGATTTTTCTGACAGAGACCAGAAAAACAAAACTTCTAAACTCTTGTCGGATACTTCATTCCGTTCCTCTTCCTTCCATAGCGCAGTGCATGGAAGTGATAGGTTTGATGGTAGCGGCAATGGACATAGTTCCTTTTGCGCGCATTCATCTAAGACCATTACAACTGTGTATGCTCAGTCAGTGGAATGGGGACTATACAGACTTGTCTCCGAAGATACAAGTAAATCAGAGGACCAGAGACTCACTCCGTTGGTGGCTGTCCCTGGACAACCTGTCACAAGGGGTGACCTCCCGCAGACCAGAGTGGGTCATTGTCACGACCGACGCCAGTCTGATGGGCTGGGGAGCGGTCTGGGGATCCCTGAAAGCTCAGGGTCTTTGGTCTCGGGAAGAATCTCTTCTACCGATAAATATTCTGGAACTGAGAGCGATATTCAATGCTCTCAAGGCTTGGCCTCAGCTAGCGAGGGCCAAGTTCATACGGTTTCAATCAGACAACATGACGACTGTTGCGTACATCAACCATCAGGGGGGAACAAGGTGTTCCCTGGCGATGGAAGAAGTGACCAGAATCATTCAATGGGCGGAGACTCGCTCCTGCCACCTGTCTGCAATCCACATCCCAGGAGTGGAAAATTGGGAAGCGGATTTTCTGAGTCGTCAGACATTGCATCCGGGGGAGTGGGAACTCCATCCGGAAATCTTTGCCCAAATCACTCAACTGTGGGGCATTCCAGACATGGATCTGATGGCCTCTCGTCAGAACTTCAAGGTTCCTTGCTACGGGTCCAGATCCAGGGATCCCAAGGCGACTCTAGTAGATGCACTAGTAGCACCTTGGACCTTCAAACTAGCCTATGTATTCCCGCCGTTTTCCTCTCATCCCCAGGCTGGTAGCCAGGATCAATCAGGAGAGGGCGTCGGTGATCTTGATAGCTCCTGCGTGGCCACGCAGGACTTGGTATGCAGATCTGGTGAATATGTCATCGGCTCCACCATGGAAGCTACCTTTGAGACGAGACCTTCTTGTTCAAGGTCCGTTCGAACATCCGAATCTGGTCCCACTCCAGCTGACTGCTTGGAGGTTGAACGCTTGATCTTATCAAAGCGAGGGTTCTCAGATTCTGTTATTGATACTCTTGTTCAGGCCAGAAAGCCTGTAACTAGAAAAATTTACCACAAAATTTGGAAAAAATATATCTGTTGGTGTGAATCTAAAGGATTCCCTTGGGACAAGGTTAAGATTCCTAAGAGTCTATCCTTCCTTCGAGAAGGATTGGAAAAAGGATTATCTGCAAGTTCCTTGATGGGACAGATTTCTGCCTTGTCTGTGTTACTTCACAAAAAGCTGGCAGCTGTGCCAGATGTTCAAGCCTTTGTTCAGGCTCTGGTTAGAATCAAGCCTGTTTACAAACCTTTGACTCCTCCTTGGAGTCTCAACTTAGTTCTTTCAGTTCTTCAGGGGGTTCCGTTTGAACCCTTACATTCCGTTGATATTAAGTTATTATCTTGGAAAGTTTTGTTTTTGGTTGCAATTTCTTCTGCTAGAAGAGTTTCAGAATTATCTGCTCTGCAGTGTTCTCCTCCTTATCTGGTGTTCCATGCAGATAAGGTGGTTTTACGTACTAACCTGGTTTTCTTCCAAAAGTTGTTTCTAACAAAAACATTAACCAGGAGATAGTCGTGCCTTCTCTGTGTCCGAAACCAGTTTCGAAGAAGGAACGTTTGTTGCACAATTTGGATGTTGTTCGCGCTCTAAAATTCTATTTAGATGCTACAAAGGATTTTAGACAAACATCTTCCTTGTTTGTTGTTTATTCTGGTTAAAGGAGAGGTCAAAAAGCAACTTCTACCTCTCTCTCTTTTTGGATTAAAAGCATCATCAGATTGGCTTACGAGACTGCCGGACGGCAGCCTCCTGAAAGGATCACAGCTCCTTCCACTAGGGCTGTGGCTTCCACATGGGCCTTCAAGAACGAGGCTTCTGTTGATCAGATATGTAGGGCAGCGACTTGGTCTTCACTGCACACTTTTACCAAATTTTACAAGTTTGATACTTTTGCTTCTTCTGAGGCTATTTTTGGGAGAAAGGTTTTGCAAGCCGTGGTGCCTTCCATTTAGGTGACCTGATTTGCTCCCTCCCTTCATCCGTGTCCTAAAGCTTTGGTATTGGTTCCCACAAGTAAGGATGACGCCGTGGACCGGACACACCTATGTTGGAGAAAACAGAATTTATGTTTACCTGATAAATTACTTTCTCCAACGGTGTGTCCGGTCCACGGCCCGCCCTGGTTTTTTAATCAGGTCTGATAATTTATTTTCTTTAACTACAGTCACCACGGTATCATATGGTTTCTCCTATGCAAATATTCCTCCTTAACGTCGGTCGAATGACTGGGGTAGGCGGAGCCTAGGAGGGATCATGTGACCAGCTTTGCTGGGCTCTTTGCCATTTCCTGTTGGGGAAGAGAATATCCCACAAGTAAGGATGACGCCGTGGACCGGACACACCGTTGGAGAAAGTAATTTATCAGGTAAACATAAATTCTGTTTTTAGCCAATCAGTGTGGGCTCCTAGGAACTCCTCGTGTGTGAGCACAGTGTTATCTATATGAAACACATGAACTAACACCCTCTAGTGGTGAAAAACTGTCAAAATGCCCTGAGCTAAGAGACCGCCTTCAAGGGCTTAGAAATTAGCATATGAACCTCCTAGATTTAGCTTTCAACTAAGAATACCAAGAGAACAAAGCAAAATTGGTAATAGAAGCAAATTGGAAGATTGTTTAAAATTGCATGCCCTATCTATAAAAAGTTTGTTTTGGACTAGACTGTCCCTTTAACCTTGTTCTTAAAGTTTTACAGCTGGCTCCGTTTGAGCTGTTGCATTCCATAACTTAATGTATGTTGTTATCTTGGAAGGTTTTGTTTCTTGTTGCTATCTCTTCTGCTCGATTTCTCTTATCTTATTTTTCATTCCGATAAGGCGGTTCTTCGTACTAAGTTTGGTTTCCTTCCTAAGGTTGTTTTAATAGAAATATCAATTAGGACATTGTTGTTCCCTCTCTGTGTCCTAATCCTCCTTTTTCCAAAGAACGTTTGTTACACAATTTGGATGTTGTACATGCTGTTAAATTCTACTTGCAGGCGACTAAGGATTTTCGCGAGTCCTCTGCTTTCTTTGTCTGTTTCTCTGGGAAACGTAAAGGTCAGAAAGCTACTGCTACTACTCTTTTTGGTTACGAAGTATAATTCGTTTGGCTTATGAGACTGCTGGACAGAAGAGAAGCTGTTTCCTCTTCTTGGGCTTTCAAAAATGAAGCTTCTGTGGAACAAGGCTGCAACTTGGTCTTCTCTACATACTTTTCTTCATAAATGGAAAGAGTCCACAGCTGCATTTATTACTTTTGGAAATTCAGAACCTGGCCACCAGGAGGAGGTAAAGGCTTAAATACTCCTCCCACTCCCCTCATCCCCCAGTCATTATTTTCCTTTCGTCCCAGGAGGTTGGCAGAGAAGTGTCAGAAGTTTTCGATAGTCTCTTATGGAGGGTAGTACTCTTTGGCATGGGACTGAAGTTTTAAGTAGTCCTGTCAGCCTCTCAGTGAGAGCATGGGTGAAAGTTAGAGTTTGGAGATGCAAGGAGAGTCTTTCTGCGAAACCATCCCGACTCATATTAACAGCTCCACAAGCAATCAGCATTGACGAGTTTAGCTGCCTGCTTTTTTCTCTCTCAAGTCCATGGCAGAAGCGACGCTACTATCTGTCACACTTGAAGGGCCGTGTTCCTGTTCCACGGCGTAGATTCCGGTAAAATTGTTTAATTTTACTTTCATTATGGATGTATTGTAATTAAAACTGTTTATCCGAGAGGGGCTTCAGCCTTTCGGGGATAACTTTAACATAGGGTCTCAGTGCGACTCCTTTTTGTATCTTGGAATCAAGGGTTATTATCTCCTGAGGGGGGGGGGGGGTTATTGAACAGGGGGGGGTTATAATCATGTTTATGTGATTCTGTCTGCTACTGTGTAGTGTTGCTTCGGCTCATGGCTATTTTGGAACATAACGGCCTATGTCTAGTAACGTGGCCTTTACGGTCGGGGGCACTTTTGCAAGGACTACACGGTTTACCTTGTGACTCCATTTACGCATTCCTGACCGTGTGGCGACAGAGAAATCCTGGTCCGCTGTTGTCTGGTTCTCTGGAGGTAGTGAGTGCCCCAGCCATTGGGGGTGTAAGGTGCCGTTTAGATTTTTCTTATTGGTCCATTTTTTTATTCAGTGTCCCAGTTATGGAGGATTCTGATTTTTTTGGAGATGGATGTCTCTGATTCAGACTCTACTTCTTGAGAAGAATATGAATTGGCCCAGGTGATACATGCCCATCAGTTATGTTTTCCGAATGCTGTTTTAGACTGCTCTTTTCCTCGGGATCGGGGAATCAGGTGCCCACTGAGCCATCCGCCTCTGGGGATTCTATTTCCCACGAGACAAGTTCCTACCACCAACTCTTACTATGCATGCAGGTTACCCAAACGCTACTTATCCTTCTATGGAGTGTGGCCTGTTCCCACCGGAGGTTACGACACGTTTCTGCATGGCCATATCTTTGGCGCGGGCGCATCTGCACCTCACCTCCCGGGAGTGTACTTATTATATTGTCCGTGTTCCGTTAACCGGGGCTCGTCGCCTGGTCCAGTTCAGCCCTCTGGGGGAGCGACTGCCCCATAGGCCTCAAGGGGTCAACCTTTGGCCCGGTGTTTTCTTTGTCCCGCCGGATGTATGCCTTTCGCTATAGACTGGCGCGCCTTCGTTTTCTACTAAGGCACGTTTTTGGCACTGCGGGATCCCACTCTTAATGGGTCTGAGGATTCTCAGTCTTATTCTTCGACTGGCTTGCATGCATAGACATAAGGGGATGAAGTAATCTTCTTATAGTCTTTGTTATTTGTGCATCCTGTTCCAGTTCTGAGCTTGGAAGTCTCAGACCCCTTTTGGGCTGGTCTTGCGGAGCTGTCATTTCTTCCTGGGCGATAACCTGTGAGTTTCCTTATCTTTTTTATTTTCATCCGTTGAGGATGATTTTTATTTAGTCTAAAGCTCAGGTTGTGGTGTGATGTTTCCTTCAGGATCTTTCTTCTCTGCAATGGATGGTCGCACTGTTTACAAAGGTCTGTCTGACTGTTCTTTATCCCTCCATTTCGGAGGAAACTCTGTGTCCTTGACAGTGCTGGGGTCCTTGGTTTCAGGCTGGTCCTGACTGGGTACAAATCCTTCTGTCTTTGAGGCCTAGTTCAGACGTGGCGCCTTTTTTATCCGGTTGGTCCGGTGAGAGCGCCTAGTGATCACAATATGATTTGTGTTGTTTTCTTGTTTTATTTTACAAGCTTCAACTAGCATTCTGAGAGGAGTTGAGGGTCCATGGTTGGTAAGGGGCATGGGGGATTGGTTCAGTCTTCATTCGCCTTCCAATCTAATGTGCCATGACTATGTTGAGATCCGCGGCGATATGCTCAGTCATTTCCGCTTTTTCAGGGAGATAGAGTGTTCCTTCCTGTTGTGGGTTGGAGGCTTGGAGGATTTAGGTCCTTCATTCCGCCGCTCTTACGGTTTTGCCTTTCATGGTCTCTTTGGAAGTGTCCTTTTAGGATTTGTTCCCTTAGGTCCAGATTTTCTAGACTTCGTCCGGTTTTTCTGGCGGCTTTGGCCGCTTAATTAGGAAGTGAAGGCCGTGAGGCTCTGTTTTCCTTCGGGAGTTAGTCGTCTCCATATCAGGTGCGATAGGAGATGTTGTCTCTCTTTCCAAGATTTTTGCTTAGGAGATGTTTTTCTCCCTTGGGTGTGGTCCTCTGGAACGTTAATCTGAAAGGATTATGGAGACTAGCCTTTCTTCTACTCTCTTTCAGGTGACTCTGTTCTCGTTCTCATTTCCCTTAGTGTTGCCTTTGGGCTCTAGAGAAATTGCGTGACTTTGTCGAGGCCTAGCACCTTGTGGGGGGGGGGGGGTTGACCTCCGGCTAAGGGTGTTCTCTTCCCTTTGGGCTGGGAATTACGAGTGAGTCCTGTACCCGTTTTCCGGGTTTCCCGGTTCTCATGCCCTGTGAGGTCTGATTGCTTCAGACGGGGTATCTTGTGTTACCTGGGGGTGTCGTTCGTTCTTGGATGATTCTGGGTCCAGGGTTCTTGTCTTGGATCCATCATGGATGTCTGGAGATTTATGATCCTGTGGACTGGTTCGGGACAAATCATTTTTTTCAGGGACCCTATGTTGCGACATAGCGACTATGCATCTACATTCTGATACTGGTTATCAACTTTAAGGCCGGACTTGTCCTTTGGATGGAGTGTGCTCCTCTTCATGGGGAGTTTTTTCTCTGTTGGGTCAACAGTGGTGTCTGGATGTTTTGATCATACTATGGCTTCATGTCTTGTGGACACGTACGCAGTTCTTATCTGTGCCCTTCCCTTTTGAGGGGATAGTTTGTCTTCCTTATGAGCTGGGGTTCCTCGCCCTGGAGGGTCTTTGTCCTGCCCTGTGTGTAGGAGGTTGGATCAGGTGGCTTATCTCTGTAAGGGGCAGCATTTTGCTGCTCTGTGGGCTCTGTTCCACCTGTTGGAATTTGATCTCTCTACGTAGAGACTGTCTAAGAGAGCTGTGACAGGTCTTCCTTCAAATCTATTGCACTTTTCTCTGTTCCAGGTCCCAGGGAGTTCTCCTTGGGAGTGCCTTATTTTGGAGGAGCGGATTGGGTTGGCACCCGAGCTCTGTTGGGGTGGGTGAGTTCCCCCCTTTTTGCTTTCCATTCCCTGGGGGCTTGTGGTTGGGGTCTTTCTGTCCCCCCTGTCTATCAGACATGTCTGTCACTTGGGCTGGTCCGGTGTTGGAGCAGGATCTGAGATCTGTTGCTCTGCTAAATTTCCTCAGAGCATTTGAGGTATGGTAAGCCTCTTGAGGTTTCTCCTTTCTCCAGGTTCAGGATTTGTGGGAAGGACTGGCGGCTCTTAGACAGCCTGCAACGTTATCCGCTGGTTAGTGGATACTTAGCAATCTGAAGGATACTATCTTCAGCTGCTTTCTGCTTGCCCTGCAAGTATTTAAGTTTGAGTCATTTTTAGATTACTGCAGCGTGCAGTGTTTTTGCTTCAGGTGTTGCAAGCCGGTCCCCGGCGAGGTCTACTCAGCCTTCCTCCTTTCGAGGTTGATATGATGAGCAGCGCCTTGAGTCCCTTAAGGGGGATTAGCTGTGCTTTACAAGTACATTTATGTGTTTTTCGTGTCTTTCCTTCTCTGTGGAAGATTACGGTAGCTTGTTCCCTTTCTTTAGTAAGGGCGTGTTGTTTGGAGACCGACTGCTGGGTGACGGTGTCTCCTGGAGTCTAGTTCCTGCTGTTTCTAGCAAGGCTTGTGGTCTATCTCCGGGTCAGTGTCCTTGGGTCTTTTCCTCTTTTTCAAAGTTGTTCTTGGCTTCGGACGAAGCAGGATTTTGTTGGGTAGGGGTTTTCAGGCCTGGTGCCCTCAGAATGGGCCGCCTCTTGTACCCTCCCGTTTTCCTCTATAGCTTGGGTATTGTTTTCCCAAATGTAATGAATGCAGCTGTGAAAAACATAAATTATGCTTACCTGATAATTTTCTTTTCTTCAGATGGAAAGTGTCCACAGCTTCCCGACTGTGTTTTTATGCGGGGCGGTCGTAATTTTTGTTCTTCTGGCACCTTTCACCCTGATATTTCTTCTACTGTTCTTTGTTCCTCTGCAGAAGGGCAGGGGTATGAGGGGAGTGGAAGGAGTATTTAAGCCTTTGGCTGGGGTGTCTTTGCCTCCTGGTGGCCAGGTTCTGAATTCCCAAAAGTAATAAATGCAGCTGTGGACTATTTCCACCTGAAGAAAATAAAATGATCAGGTAAGCATAATTTATGTTTTCTCCAAATTTTGCAAATTTTTTTTTTTTGCCTCGACTGAGGCTTCTTTTGGGAAAAAGGTTCTTCAAGCGGTGGTTGAAGAACACAAGATGCAAGTACTCAAGGGATATCGTAAAAAAAAATCCAATTTTATTGCCCCTAGAGGCACTTATTTATAGACTTCAAGGTGTCTATGAATAAGTGCCTCTAGGGGGCACGAAACGCCGTGGACTCACCCTATCTTAGGAAAGAAAAACTAAATTTATGCTTACCTTATAAATTTCTTTCTTTCCGGATATGGTGAGTCCACGGCCCAACCCTTTATTTTAAGACAATTTGTTCTTTTGAGTATAACTTCAGGCACCTCTACACCTTGTGTTAATCCTTTTTCTTTCATGTAATTAGCAAGAGTCCATGAGCTAGTGACGTATGGGATATACATTCCTACCAGGAGGGGCAAAGTTTCCCAAACCTCAAAATGCCTATAAATACACCCCTCACCACACCCACAAATCAGTTTTACAAAACTACCGGAGGAACCTTCTATTCCTAAGCTGGATGAAGTTTATGAGGACAGGGTAGTGCCCCAGACCTTCCCGGTTCCCGTAAAGATGGCGAATATTATCAAGAATGAATGGGAGAGACTGGGATCGTCTTTCTCTCCTTACTCTTCCTTTAAAAAATGTTCCCGGTTCCAGATGCTCAACTAGAGTTATGGGGATCTGTCCCTAAGGTGGATGGATAGTTCATCGTTTAAGAAATTAGAGACCCTGTTAAGAAAAATGTTTCAGCACACAGGGTTCGTTTCTTTCATGTAATTAGCAAGAGTCCATGAGCTAGTGACGTATGGGATATACATTCCTACCAGGAGGGGCAAAGTTTCCCAAACCTCAAAATGCCTATAAATACACCCCTCACCACACCCACAAATCAGTTTTACAAACTTTGCCTCCTATGGAGGTGGTGAAGTAAGTTTGTGCTAGATTCTACGTTGATATGCGCTCCGCAGCAGGTTGGAGCCCGGTTTTCCTCTCAGCGTGCAGTGAATGTCAGAGGGATGTGAGGAGAGTATTGCCTATTTGAATTCAATGATCTCCTTCTACGGGGTCTATTTCATAGGTTCTCTGTTATCGGTCGTAGAGATTCATCTCTTACCTCCCTTTTCAGATCGACGATATACTCTTATATATACCATTACCTCTATTGATTCTCGTTTCAGTACTGGTTTGGCTTTCTACTACTTGTAGATGAGTGTCCTGGGGTAAGTAAGTCTTATTTTCTGTGACACTCTAAGCTATGGTTGGGCACTTTTATATAAAGTTCTAAATATATGTGTTCAAACATTTATTTGCCTTGACTCAGGATGTTCAACGTTCCTTATTTCAGACAGTCAGTTTCATATTTGGGATAATGCGTATGAATCGATCAATTTTTTCTTACCTTAAAATTTGACTTTTTCCCTGTGGGCTATTAGGCTTGCGGGGGCTGAAAATGCTTCATTTTATTGCGTCATACGTGTCGCCGGAAGTTGCGTCATTTTTTTGACGTTTTTTTTTGCGCCAAAAGTGTCGGCGTTCCGGATGTGGCGTCATTTTTGGCGCCAAAATCATTTAGGCGCCAAATAATGTGGGCGTCTTTTTTGGCGCTAAAAAATATGGGCGTCACTATTGTCTCCACATTATTTAAGTCTCATTATTTATTGCTTCTGGTTGCTAGAAGCTTGTTCACTGGCATTTTTTCCCATACCTGAAACTGTCATTTAAGGAATTTGATCAATTTTGCTTTATATGTTGTTTTTTCTATTACATATTGCAAGATGTCTCCGATTGTCCCTGAGTCAGAAGCCACTTCTGGAAAAATGCTTAACTGAGTTTCAGTTCTACCAAAGCTAAGTTCATTTATTTTAAATGTTATAAATGTTTATCTTTAGCTATGGTTTGTATTAAGTTATTATGATATACTTTTACATGCAGATTCCATTAGTATTTATGCTTTATACATTTCCATTCTTAAGTACAAGAAATGTTTAGAAGATTTATAAGAAATATTTTTTCTGATTAAGGCTTTGTCTGACTTTGTGCCTTCTAATACAATTTTTAGGTCTTTTTCACTTCTTTTTTAATTATTGAAGTTTCAAATGACCAACAACATACTGATTTATCCTTCTCTGATGATGTTTTTTTCTCTTTCAGAAATTCTCTTCATCAGATATTGACACTAACAAATCTACTTTTTTATATAAATTTTTTATTATTAAAGTACATTTGTTCTTTGTTGAAGAGGTGTTGATTATTTTGGATATTAAGGTAACTAGTTCTTTAAAACTAGCTGACACTATTTCTGCCTTTTTATTCTTCTGTGATTTCAGAGGTTTTCTTTCCAATTCCCCATACTAGGGAATGGAATAGGCTGAGAATTTTCTTTTATTTTTAAACTATATTCTTTGTCAGCAGTTAAATTTAATTTGGAGGGTTCTCCAATTTATTGGAGCTATCTCTACTCCTACTAATTATGCTATTGTTTTTATAGCAAAATAGTATTTATTTTCCTTTATATAGTTATTTCTTATTTATGGAAAATTATTTAGTTTCAGGTACTTTTCTTGGTCCTGTGATATTGCAATTGCTTCATTTTTTCTGTTTACTTTAAGATCAAGTATCAGATTATGATTTATTTTAGCATTGTTAAAGGGACAACATTTACTAGACTAGGTGCTGTTGCATTTGTCTTGTTGTTTTGCATTTTGCAAGTCCTCTGTTTTGACTGGTCCTTTAAACTGGACTATCATGCTAATGATTTCATTTGTGTCTTCATTTTATTGAATATATGCGCAAATGAGGGTTAATCTATGTCTTTAGCTATTTTAGCTATAAGAATTTTGTGATTTTTTTAAAAAACAAAAAAGAAAATATATATTTCTTTTGTTCTAAGATAATCAATTATAATTGGATTCAATTCTTAACTGTTACTATGGGCTTCAAGATTGAGTTCTAAGACTAAACTTTAAGCTTATACTAGTTTGGTTGTTCTTATTAAGGAACGAATTCCTGAGTTCTTTCCCAAGTAACATGTTTATAATTGGGGTTCGAAATCAGCTCCCTAATATTGCGATGTACGTGCCGTATTCCAGCTTGGCTGGTAAGGGGCAGGTTAAGACTTCTTTGAAATTTATTTGGTTCTATTCTGTCCAAATTTCTTTGATTTTATTCCACTTTCTTTCAGTGTGTTTCTGTCCTATATATTTTGGATACTGTTGAAGCATGGCTGGGTACCCATGGGGTTCAAGCGCTGCTCAGACCTGGAATCTTCTGGGGTATTTCTTCCAGTCCTTTTTCTAAGAACTGGGTTTTGGAGTTTTATTCAAACTATTCTGCCTTTTTATGGTCATTGATAGCATTATTTGTTTTCATTAGATACAATAAATGCATATTCTTCATTTTTCTGTTTTCATTCAGATTATTTCCTGTGGATGCGGAATCTCATATGTTTCACTTGCTCTTCAGGACATAGTTAGAGGATCTTTTTTTTTCAAAAGCTCTTGATTCCTCACGTAAGGGTCACCTTTTTTAGGTTTCCAGATGGTTTATGTCACTATCTTTGTCTCTATCAGACAAGGGACAATTTGTATTGGGTTCCGTCTGTCGGTACTTTTAGTCTCTATTATTTCCTTCAGTTGCTATATGTGCATAGAAGTTTTAACAGCATTGGATTCAATTCCCTTTGCTCATTTTCAATGGAAAGATCCTTTCCAGCTTTTTATGAGTGTTGTTTCTTCAAGTACATGGTTGGAGGATCAATTAACCAAAAAGTTTGTTGATTCCTCAGACAAGAGTAACCTTTTTTAGATTTCCGGATGGATTCAGTGTCCATGACTCTGTTTCTGTTGGATTAGAGATGTCTGAAATTGGTTTCAGCTTATCGAAACCTTCAGTCTCAATCATTCCCTTCGGTAGCCTTATGCATGGAAATTCTAGGTTCTTATGACTGCTGCATTGGACGTGTTCCCCTTTGCTCATTTTCACATGCGACCTCTTCAGCTCTGTATGCTGAACCAGTGGTGCCGGGATTATACAAAGATATCTCATTTAATATCTTTAAAACCGATTGTTCGACACCCTCTGACGTGGTACAGACCACCATCGTTTAGTTCAGGGGGCTTCTTTTTTTCTTCCAACCTGGACTGTGATCTCAACAGATGCAAGTCTGACAGGTTGGGGAGCTGTATTGGGGTTTCTGACAGCACAAGGGGTTTGGGAAATCTCAGGAGGTGAGATTACCAATCAATATTTTGGAACTCCGTGCAATTTTCAGAGCTCTTCAGTCATGGCCTCTTCTAAAGAGAGAATCATTCATTTGTTTCAGGCAGACAATGTCACAACTGTGGCATATATCAATCATCAAGGAGGGACTCACAGTCCTCTGGCTATGAAAGAAGTATCTTGAATACTGGTATGGGCGGAATCCAGCTCCTGTCTAATCTCTGCGGTTCATATCCCAGGTATAGACAATTGGGAAGCGGATTATTTCAGTCGCCAAGCGTTACATCCGGGCGAGTGGTCTCTTCACCCAGAGGTGTTTCTTCAGATTGTTCAAATGTGGGGACTTCCAGAAATAGATCTGATGGTTTCTCATCTACACAAGAAACTTCCCAGGTATCTGTCCAGATCCAGGGATCCTCAGGTGGAAGCAGTGGATGCATTGTCACTTTCTTGGAAGTATCATCCTGCCTATATCTTTCCGTCTCTAGTTCTTCTTCCAAGAGTAATCTCCAAGATTCTGAAGGAATGCTCGTTTTTTCTGCTGGTGGCTCCAGCATGGCCTCTCAGGTTTTGGTATGCGGATCTTGTCCGCATGGCTTCTTGTCATCCGTGGACTCTTCCGTTAAGACCAGACCTTCGGTCATAAGGTCCTTTTTTACCTTCAGGATCTCAAATCCTTAAATTTAAAGGTATGGAGATTGAACGCTTGATTCTTAGTCAAAGAGGTTTCTCTGACTCTGTGATTAATACTATGTTACAGGCTCGTAGATCTGTATCTAGGATGATATATTATCGAGTCTGGAAGACTTACATTTCTTGGTGTCTTTCTCATCATTTTTCCTGGCATTCTTTTAGAATTCCGAGAATTTTACAGTTTCTTCAGGATGGTTTGGATAAAGGTTTGTCTGCAAGTTCCTTGAAAGGACAAATCTCTGCTCTTTCTGTTCTTTTTCACAGAAGGATTGCTATTCTTCCTGATATTTATTGTTTTATACAAGCTTTGGTTCGTATAAAACCTGTTATTAAGTCAATTTCTCCTCCTTGGAGTTTGAATTTGGTTCTGGGGGCTCTTCAAGCTCCTCCGTTTGAAACTATGCATTCACTGGACATTAAATTACTTTCTTGGAAAGTTTTGTTTCTTTTGGCCATCTCTTCTGCTAGAAGAGTTTCTGAATTATCTGCTCTTTTCTTGTGAGTCTCCTTTTCTGATTTTTCATCAGGATAAGGCGGTGTTGCGAACTTCTTTTAAATTTTTACCTAAGGTTGTGAATTCTAACAACATTAGTAGAGAAATTGTGGTTCCTTCATTATGTCCTAATCCTAAGAATTCTAAGGAGAGATCATTGCATTCTTTGGATGTTGTTAGAGCTTTGAAATATTATGTTGAAGCTACTAAGAATTTCCGAAAGACTTCTAGTCTATTTGTTATCTTTTCCGGTTCTAGGAAAGGTCAGAAGGCCTCTGCCATTTCTTTGGCATCTTGGTTGAAATCTTTAATTCATCATGCTTATGTCGAGTCGGGTAAATCTCCACCTCAAAGGATTACAGCTCATTCTACTAGGTCAGTTTCTACTTATTGGGCGCTTAGGAATGAAGCTTCGATTGATCAGATTTGCAAAGCGGCAACTTGGTCTTCTTTGCATACTTTTACTAAATTCTACCATTTTGATGTGTATTCTAATTCTGAAGCAGTTTTTGGTAGAAAAAAATACTTCAGGCAGCTGTTTCAGTTTGATTCTTCTGCTTATAATTTCAGTTTTCTTCATTATAAGATTTAAACTTTATTTTGGGTGTGGATTATTTTTCAGCGGAATTGGCTGTCTTTATTTTATCCCTCCCTCTCTAGTGACTCTTGCGTGGAAGATCCACATCTTGGGTAGTCATTATCCCATACGTCACTAGCTCATGGACTCTTGCTAATTACATGAAAGAAAACATAATTTATGTAAGAACTTACCTGATAAATTCATTTCTTTCATATTAGCAAGAGTCCATGAGGCCCACCCTTTTTTTGTGGTGGTTATGATTTTTTTGTATAAAGCACAATTATTCCAATTCCTTGTTTTTTATGCTTTCGCACTTTTTTCTTATCACCCCACTTCTTGGCTATTCGTTAAACTGATTTGTGGGTGTGGTGAGGGGTGTATTTATAGGCATTTTGAGGTTTGGGAAACTTTGCCCCTCCTGGTAGGAATGTATATCCCATACGTCACTAGCTCATGGACTCTTGCTAATATGAAAGAAATTAATTTATCAGGTAAGTTCTTACATAAATTATGTTTTTTCCATTTCCCTTCGTTCGAATACTGGGGGTTGTGGGTAAGGGAGTGCTAATTAGCAGTTTAACTGTGGTGCTCTTTGCCTCTTCCTGCTGGCCAGGAGTGATATTCCCAACAGTAATTACTCAAGCCGTGAACTCACCATATCCGGAAATAAATAAATTTATCAGGTAAGCATACATTTTGTTTTTTAAACAACTTCCCAATTTATTTTGTTTTTCTCATTTGCTTAGTTCTTTTTGCATCCTTTGTTGAAATGCATGTGAGGGTCAGGAGCAGCATAGCACTACTGAGAGCTAGCTGCTGATTGGTTACACACAGATGCTTCTGTTCATTGGCTCACCCAAGGATACCAAGAGAATGAAGCAAATTCGATAATAGAAATTAATTGGAAAGTCATTTAAAATTGTATGATCTATCTGAATCATGAAGGAAAAATTGTTTCATGTCCCTTTAAGATAATTTGTTTCTCTTTAATGGATTATCTATATTAAGCCCTTGAGTGCTAACGACGGCTCTGAGCTGTCGCGAATTGTCTGTCAGGTGCCAACAACGGCTCAGAGCCGTCGCTAGCACTCTCCTTGAGGAAGATTTGGGGGCTCCCATTGGCTCCTACCCCGGTGATCAGGCCTGCATAGTGACATGCATCGCTGGGGCTTCACGTTTTGCGCGGTGACGTCACGCGCAATGACATCATGACGTCACTGCGCAACTTTATTGAAAATGTAAAATAGACAGTATAGGGAAATGGGGCATGCTGCTTAGAAGCCTGTATCTCAGGCATCTAAGCAGCTAAAAAAAAACAAGACCCACAGTTGGAAAGATAATCGCCTAACTTTTCCAACGGTATAAGTCTTGGGGATCTGAAAATAGAAGGAAAAAAAAGTTAAAAAACATTATATTTAAGAAAATAAAAAACCCTAACATCCAGCTTAGCACCCTGGTGGAAAAATGCTTAGCACTAAAAGGGTTAATGTGAATATCATGGTATATCCTTAATAAGAAATTGTTTTATTAACAATACAGTAACCTCTGTATGCAATAATGTTGTGTTTTCACCGATTAGCCCTAAACAAAACAAAAAAAAACAAAAAAATATATATATTTTTATTTTTTTTAACTCATGACAAGGATGTCTTATAGTTTTCATATAGAGTGTGGTCATAAGGTTTTGGTACCTTAGTCAGCTTTAAAGGGATAGTCTAGTCAACATTAAACTTTCATGATTCAGATAGAGCATGCAATTTTAAGCAACTTTCTAATTTACTCCTATTATAATTTTTTCTGCGTTCTCTTGGTATCTTTAGTTGAAATAAATCTTTATTGTGGGCTACAATCATTGAAAGACAGTACACCCAATGGTTAATCAGATATGACATCTATAATGCACAAAATTACAATTTGTAGAAGCTTACATTCCTTTAGATGCCCCCCGTCCTGTACCACACCGGTACTTGTGGGATAAAAGTGACTGACATTATCTAGCATATCTCTGTATATACGCTTTGCCCGTTTTATACATTCTTATAAAGTAATAATAATAAATTCCCCATAACATAAAAAAAAGTAAAAAAAAGAAACAAGGGGTACAAGAGAGAAAGAAAAACATAAAACAGAAAAAAAACAACAACTGCAAACTAACTTCATAACTGTGGTACTAGTGGTGAGCATCTTTTTGCTCTGATCATTTTTGTCTAGGCTCTGATAGTTCCTGTAAAGAGATAACATCTAAGAGTTGAGTCTAGTCTACCGAAGAAGGTGTGGTCCCAAACTCCCGCCTTATTTTTAATTAAGAGTACCCTTGTTTGCCGTTTATATAATATGGCTTATTGTAGCATGATACATATAGTCTTATTCTTTCTCATTCATTATCCAGTAAAACCATATTTTGGTGAACTGTTCCCTATCACCTTGTATAGAGGCCGATATTTCCGACATAGTATATAAATGCTCTATCTTGCCCATTATCTCCTGCCACTCGGGGGCCCCTACTTTCCAGTGTCTGGCTATACAGACTCTGGTTGCTGTACATAGAGTCTTAATAAATGTATTTATGACCTTATTATATTGTGTAAATCTATAGTTCAGGAGTGCATGTGCTGGAGTTAAAGTGATATGCTCTTGGAGTAACCTATTTATAAGTTCCTGGAGTTTTTCCCAAATAATTCTAATTTGGGGGCATGTCCACCACATGTGGAGGTATGTACCCCTTTCCTGGCAACCTCTATAGCAGTGATTTGACCCATTTTGAGAGAAGTGGCATGTTTTCTCAGGTGTGAGATACCATCTAAAAGCTGTCTTTATACAATTTTCTCGCAGGTCGGCGTTAATCAAACCCCTACTAGTATAAAACATCACCTGCTCCCATTGTTCCCTTGATAGATTCAGTCCAGTATCATGCCCCCATTTGGTCAGCAGCGTCGAGGTGCTCGGCTCTGCGGCTGTCTGTAAGGCTATATATAGTTTTGATATCAGCTGTCTCTGTCTGTCTGGAGCAGTGCAAATCCGCTCCAAGGGGGTCATTGTCTGAGCTGTCCAAGGGTAGCAGTAGCTCTGCACCGCCGAGGAGAGCTGTAGGTATAGGAACCAATGCAATTTCAATGGCTGTATTTTGTCTTGCAGTTGAGAATACGTCTGTATATGTCTGCCCTCCAGAAAATCCGCCACCCTGTAGAGTCCCTTATTGAGCCACTTCCCCACCTGTATACGAATCTCAGGTGGAAGTAAAGCTCCTACCGGCTTAATGCCTGTGCTTGCCGGCATCAGTTTCAGAGTGCCTGTGAGAGATCTCCAAATCTTGATAGTGTCAGTCATGGCCAGTGATCTAAAGCTTTGTTCATCCAGTGAGTGCCCCACTTCCCATAAAGCATCTGCAGGGCAGTCATACCCCCCCAAGCCTGCCTCTATCTGGGTCCAAAGGATCTTAGGGTTATTTCTGTTTAGTAAAGAGGTCTGGGCTAGTCTGGCCGCGTAGTAATAATTAACAAATTCGGCATGCCCACCCCCCCTAATTGTCTGTGTCTGGATAACGTACGGGAAGCTATTCTCGCTTTTCTATCCTGCCTCAGGAAGCTGTTAAGGGACGATTGCAATTTAAGCAATTCTAATTTAGGTATCATCATGGGTAAAGTTCTAAAAAGATACAGAATCCTGGGCAGGATATTCATTTTAATAGCAGAGAGTCTCCCATACCAGGAAAAGTTATAGGTTTTCCATTTCTTGAGGTCTTTTTCTATGGTCTTATAGAGAGGGGCGTAATTTAAGTAATGTAAGGAGTGATATGATTCCGCAATTTTAATACCTAGATATGTAATCGATTTTTTGGCCCATGCGAACTCAAAGTTGGCTTCTATTAATTTTTTTGTATGTGTTGGGAGGGATAAAGGTAGCGCCTCGCTTTTCTCTAAATTGATCTTATAACCTGACACCAGTGAGAAGTCATGGGGCGTCTGGTAAAGGTTAGGGAGAGATATCAAGGGTCTAGTTATGGTTAATAGAACGTCATCTGCAAAAAGCAATATTTTGTATTCCGAATCCCCCACCCTTACTCCAGAGATGTCAGGGTTTTGTCTTATGGCTGCCGCTAGTGGCTCTATGCATAGGGCAAAGAGCAATGGGGACAGGGGACACCCCTGCCTCGTGCCACTAAGGATCTGGATGGGTCTGGACTGAAAACCTGCCGCTCTAATGACTGCCGTTGGGGTAGAGTAGATTCCCCTTATCGCCTTCATAAATGCCCCACTAAATCCCATCTCCGTCAAAATCATGGTCATGTAGGTCCAGTCTATCCTGTCGAACGCCTTCTCCGCATCCAGCGAGAGAAGCAGAGAAGGCGTCCCTGTGGCCTTTAAGTAGTCTACGAGTGTAATGGTCCTCCTAACATTATCAGGAGCCTCCCTTTCTGAAATAAACCCCACTTGGTCTGGGTGGACCAAATGTGGTGCAATTTTCCTGAGTCTATTTGCTAGTATTTTCGTGAGAATTTTAACATCCTGATTTATCAGGGATATTGGTCTATAACTTTGACAGTTCTCTGGGTTTTTACCTGGCTTAGGGATTACTACTATCTTGGCCCTTAGAAGATCTGTCGGAATTTCTCTACCTTCCATGACATCGTTGCAAAATTTCTGTAGGTGTGTGACTAGATCTGATTTGAAAATTTTGTAGTATTCTGCCGGGTAGCCGTCAGGCCCCGGCGCCTTGCCTAATTTCAGGTCCTTGATTGCCAGGAGGATTTCCCCTATCGAGATGTCAGCGTTCAGGTCATCATTATCTTGTGTGGAGAGTCTAGGAAGGTTGGCCCTGTCTAGTAGTCGTCTTAGGGTCTCCTTAGTCTGTGGCATGTGTTTCACCTTTTTCCCATCATAGAGGGAGGAATAATAGTCAGCAAAAGTGTCGGCTATCTCCTGTGGATGGGATGTGCGGTCCCCGTCCGGTTTTTGCAGTACTGGAATGGCAAAGTTTCTAACCCTTTCTCTCAATTTGTGGGCCAAATAACTATCGGTTTGTTAGAGTAAAGGTAATAGTGGGCCTTTAATGTCTGTATTGCCCTGACTGAGTGGGAATCTAGTATTTTGGTCAAGTCCTTTCTCTTAGCTTGAAGGGTCTTAAACACAGTAGGGGAGAGTGTTTGCTGGTGTCTTTTCTCCAGTCCCTCAATCTCCGTCTGGAGTCTCTGTTTAATCTCTAGTGTTTTCTTAATGGCTCTAGTCTTTGCTTTGATAAGTAGTCCCCTAATGAATGGTTTGTGGGCTGCCCAGGTATTAATAGGGTTAGACGTAGAGCCTTCATTCTCCGACCAATATTCACCTAATGCCTTAGACATAGCCGTATGAGTATGTTGGTTTTTAACTGTTATCGGGTCAAAGGTCCACGACCTCTGTCTGTTTAAGTTTAAGATACCTGTCAGTTCAATCTGTACCAGTGAGTGGTCAGACCACACACAGGAGTGTATGGATGAAGTGACTATATTTGGCAGTAAGGTCTGGCTAAGAAAAATGTAGTCTAATCTCGAGTATGTTTTGTGGGCATGGGAGTAGAATGTATAGTCCGTTGTCCTACCGTATTTAGCTTCCCATGAGTCTAGGATATTATGTGTGGCTAGGGAGTCCCTAATGGATTTCGCTATATTATTGTGCCTCTGTTGTTTATTAGTCACTTTGAGTCCTGGTCCTGTTTTGTGTGGGGTCAGGGATATATTAAAGTCTCCAGCTAGGATAATCCTGGTCTGTGACCACTGGGTTAGTAGATGCGATATGTGTCTGAAAAAAGAGTCTTGCTTCTCATTAGGGGCATAGACATTACAGATAGTAACCGGAGTGTTTTGTATAGTCCCTCTGACAATAAGATACCTGCCTTCCGGGTCTATTATAGTTTCCTCAGTGAGGAATTGAAGTGAATGGTGAATTAAAATAGATACCCCCCTCTTTTTTGTGTCAGTAGTCGAATGATAGTGTATGGGAAATTGTTTGGACCAGTACTTAGGAATCACCTTTTCGATAAAATGGGTTTCTTGTAGCATTATGATCTCGGCTTTCATTCTAGTATATTGGGTAAGGGCAGTTCTACGTTTAACTTCCGAGTTCAGACCTCTCACATTGTGTGAGATTATTCTAAGTTTTTGGGTCATTACATAAAACTTACCCTCCCTGTGTCTATAGCGGGATCACCTTCCTTCCTATCTATATATCTTGTACCACATAAAGAAAAACAAAACAGAAACATTTTAAAACCATACTTAGCATGATAGAATAACATTTTAACTGCTGTAATGCAAAAGTATTGAGTGTCTGGGCCTGGCGCCCATGCACCCCATTCAAACATAGTGCAATAACAACTTACCAAATAGGCATAACAAACGTGCAATATATATCAAACAAATAACCTATAATTCTTTGTGTGTGAGTAATAGATAGGTAGCCTGAGATATTTAAGGTACCATCCACTTTTGCATAGCTGGCCTACTGATTTGGGCAACTTTTTTTATCTTCCATAACAAAAGACCAGATCATGTCTTCTCCCCCTCCCTCTAAACCAGTATGTCCATATTGTCTTTGGGGGTTAGAGTTCTTGAATTAGGGCTTTCTCTGGCCCGTTGGCCACCGCAGCCGGCCTCAGCTGCCTATGTATCTAATACCAAGTCTCTCACTATACAGAGGGGGGAAGACAGCTGGTCGTGGCCTAAGGCCCACAGTTCAACAAGAGTCCCACCTGTGGAAAGAAGGGTCAGTACAGTACTTATCTGTGTAGAATCTCATCCTGGTATCTGAAGAGTTTCTGTCCTTCTTCAAGTTTTTTGCTTCTTCTTAGTGACCTGTGACCAATTTCGAGTTCTGGAGTGGGCGCTTGGTGTATTCAGTTTCCCTTCCTCCCCTCGATGTGAATCTGGGGATAGTCGGGGGGAGTCCAGGCCAAGATGTTGGCATATTTCAGGTATATCCTTTGGGTCCCTTATTGTAAAGGTCACCCCGTTCTGAATGATGTTAAGGGCGAAAGGGAATCCCCAACGGTAGGGGATCTGTTTTTTTCTTAATAGCTGTGTAAGTGGTCGCAAAGCACCCCTCTTCTGAAGCGTCTTCAGACATAGGTCCTGGGAAAACTGGACCACCGAGCCCTGGAACTTGAAGGTCGGGTTCTTTCTTGAGGCGGCCAATATTGCTTCCTTGTCTCTGAAGCGGAACATTCGGACAATTACATCCCTTGGAGGGGCATCCCCCTTGGGTTTTGCTCTCAGAGCCCTATGGGCCCTTTCCATCTGGAAGAAATGATCTTCAGATTGCCCTGTTATGGCCTGGAAGAGCTGAGTCAGATATCTTTCCAAATCACCCGGTGACACAGATTCGGGGATCCCTTTCAGTCGGATGTTACATCTGCGACTCCGGTTTTCCAGATCCTCCATCCGCTCTTGGATTGTATCTAACTCTAATTGTTGTGAGGCCACTTGTTGGGATAGTGTAGACACCTCGTCGAGTGTAGACGTTTCGTTGTCTTCTAATGTTGCTACCCTGTTGCCTAAGTCTTGGACCTCCTGTTTAATGTCAGCTAGACTGCTGGTGACAGATTGTTGCATAGTGTCCATCTTTTCCAGGAGCTTCTCAAAATTGGACGATATGTATTGCTTGGATACCAAGTGTTTGATGTCTGCTTTAGTGACAGGTGTCAAGTCATCCATATTCGATGTGCTATTGGTGTCCGAATCTGCTTCCTCCTCCGGGTCTTTAATTGAAGTCTCTATTTGCTTGTCACCCTTAGCTGGTTTAAAGAAAAGATTTGCAGAGGTCATTTTGCTTCCTGCAGCAGACTTGGGTGGTTTTCTTTGAGACATGTTAGAGATAGATAGAGATGTTGTCTTAGCTAGGATGGGGTTATTCCCTAGGCAGTAGCAGGATAGATCTACAATCAGTATTGGCGGTAATCTAGGGCAGGCTATGAGGGAGCCTATCTCCTTCCCAGAGAGGATTAAAGTCTCAATTTATTTTCTGACTTCCAGCCCTGCTTATAATGGCGTCTGAGGGGTGATCGGTAGTGTGTCTAAGGGAGTAAAGATGTCTGTGCTCCCCTACGTTGTAACATTTAATTGCCAGCTTCCCTTTGTCCTGCAGCCCTAGGTTTATGCATCCCTGCAGGGACTGTAGTTCGTGAACTCACTATCCACCTTCCCCATATAAGGGATAGTCCTGCCCCGGCCAGGTGAATGTTATCAGCGTAATATGCTTTGGGCTTCTGCTGTGGGTCTTATATAGTATATGGTTGCTACATGTCCCCTTATTTAGCCGGATCTACCTGACTGTGCATGTCCTTTAACCCTCGGGGTTACCTGTGGTGACCGGGAGTTCAGGGCCTCTTCTCTATTGTGATCTCTCCGTTGTCCTCTCCTCCATACCCCACCTTTCAGTGTGAACTCACCCGGTCCGGGATACAGTCGACAGCGCAAGTGCTGTCATGGTAGGTTGCAGCAGAGGTCCGGTATGTCATTCTAGAAATTAGGCCTTCCTCGTGGCTGTTAAAGATGGCGGCTGGTCTCCTATCCGGCTCAGCTCCGGGAGCGTGTAACAGCTAAAGCTGCCGTTTGAGTTTGTAGTCCGCAGCCGGATCTAGTGTGGGGAACCCAGCGTTCACTCCCCTCACTTATCTGCCTCTCTGGTGGGTAATGGAGATCTATTTAGGTCATTTAAACACACTCTTTGCACGGAGCTGTTTGCCTATGCGTCCTACATGGCGCTCCCTCCCTCTTGGTATCTTTATTTGAATGTAAGCTTAGGAGCCGGCCCCCAGGTTCTGAACCAAAAATGGGCTGTCTCCTAAGCTTACATTGCTGTTTTTTTTCAAATAAAGATAGCAAGAAAATGAATAAAAATTGATAATAGGAGTAAATTAGAAAGTTGCTTAAAATTACATGCTCTGGGGGAACTTCCGGGCGGCGGCCATGTTAGGTCGCATAACTGTGTGCTGCTCAAGCTTTTCTCTACTAAATCTCAAAATTAGCCTTTTTGCATCTCAGTTCATGTAACTATTTGCAGGAATTGTATTGTACTTTGGAAGCCGCAATTTTTTGTGCCATCAATTCTGAGAATCGCTATTGGTGCCAGTGCCCGGAGCCATTATAAGATCCAGGCCTGTTACTTATACCCCCCGGTGGGACGCCTATGGCCCTGTCGTTAAGCTGCACTAACTGTGCTTTCTTGAGACTACAACATTACGCAAGTGTGATCAACAGTCAGGTACTACTTATTATCCTTACGGGACTCAGTTTTCAACATGGAATACTTGCAAGCAGCAATCTTTGAACTTTTAGAGGAACATTTCCTCAGGTTACATCGCTTGGTGGATCGTTGTTTTAGCCCTACTGGATTGACTACTACCCATGATTCCACATCAGCTGCGGAACACACTAATGGAGACTCGCATCCTCAGTGGAAAGGCCACTTTGCGACCAATTCCTACCTACAACACCAGGAGCTAGGACCCCAAGAAACAGAGACGCACGGAGCGCAAATTGAGAGCGATAACCTCAGTCCAAAGAGCGCCGAAACCTCGGTATGCGCTATAGCTCCTAAACCCTTTAGTTTACCGGAGGTGAGCTGTAATTTAATCCCACCCTACCTGACATAGTGCGGAGAGGCTACGGCAGGCCACGGAGCGGTCTCAGAAGGGAACCAAAATACTGAGCAGAGACACTATCTCGCCCTGTTCCCAGCATAAACCACAGATGGAGTTGGCCTAATGTGGCGTTCCGGTATAGGATAACTGCTGAAAATCTGCACGGGCGACAGCACTAGGTGAGAAGGTGCAGTAACATTTTGATATCTCTCCAGCCGCCTCCAGACGAACATTGGGACTGCTTCCTTAGCGCCTCATCCATATGGGGGCTTACCTTATAGATGGGTTCTACATGCTTGCCCGAACTTAGTACATGGGACTTACAATGGCGGCGCTTGAGCCTGAAGTATGGGGATACTTATCTGGACACTATCACATATATTTCATTGCCCAGAACGTAGATAGCATGGTCTGCTGCCTTACTCATATTAAATGTTGGTACTACCTGCATGATAACTTTATTCCCTTTTGCGAGGTTATTTACAGCCCCCTTCTGCTAATTACAGAGAATAATTATGAAAGGTTACTCATATGTTTGAAAATTGCACACTTTAATATTTAGGAATGTGTTTAATACCTTTCTAGCTGAACCACTTTTTTTTCCTTTATTGCCCTCTCTGCTATGGGTACGTTCATCTGCAGCTAAGTTTACATCCACAGGAACTTTTATGGCGGCATCAGAGCTTGAGGTCTGTTAGATGATACATGTTTAGGCATTACCGCACTTTACTCTCACTTGTGAACTGTGTGTATAACGCTCCAGCCTTACTGTTTGTAACTAGAGTATTGTTTAACTGTTGAATTTAGTGGTTAGACAAAATAAGCTAGCAATGTTTTCGCCTATTCCTACTGGTGAACGTTACAAAGGTTAACTGCACTAAGTTAGACACCCTGCTCTAGTAAAATTGAGGCCAGTCAAAGCTTTCCCTATAAATATTTCTTTCATGTAATTAGCAAGAGTCCATGAGCTAGTGACGTATGGGATATACATTCCTACCAGGAGGGGCAAAGTTTCCCAAACCTCAAAATGCCTATAAATACACCCCTCACCACACCCACAATTCAGTTTTACAAACTTTGCCTCCGATGGAGGTGGTGAAGTAAGTTTGTGCTAGATTCTACGTTGATATGCGCTCCGCAGCAAGTTGGAGCCCGGTTTTCCTCTCAGCGTGCAGTGAATGTCAGAGGGATGTGAGGAGAGTATTGCCTATTTGAATGCAGTGATCTCCTTCTAAGGGGTCTATTTCATAGGTTCTCTGTTATCGGTCGTAGAGATTCATCTCTTACCTCCCTTTTCAGATCGACGATATACTCTTATATATACCATTACCTCTGCTGATTCTCGTTTCAGTACTGGTTTGGCTATCTGCTATATGTAGATGAGTGTCCTGGGGTAAGTAAGTCTTATTTTCTGTGACACTCCAAGCTATGGTTGGGCACTTTGTTTATAAAGTTCTAAATATATGTATTCAAACATTTATTTGCCTTGACTCAGAATGTTCAACTTTCCTTATTTTCAGACAGTCAGTTTCATATTTGGGATAATGCATTTTGATTTGACCATTTTTTTCTTACCTTAAAATTTGACTTTTTCCCTGTGGGCTGTTAGGCTCGCCGGGGCTGAAAATGCTTCATTTTATTGCGTCATTCTTGGCGCGGACTTTTTTGGCGCAAAAATTCTATTTCCGTTTCCGGCGTCATACGTGTCGCCGGAAGTTGCGTCATTCTTTGACGTTATTTCGCGCCAAAAATGTCGGCGTTCCGGATGTGGCGTCATTTTTGGCGCCAAAAAGCATTTAGGCGCCAAATAATGTGGGCGTCTTATTTGGCGCGAAAAAATATGGGCGTCACTTTTGTCTCCACATTATTTAAGTCTCATTTTTTATTGCTTCTGGTTGCTAGAAGCTTGTTCTTTGGCATTCTTTCCCATTCCTGAAACTGTCATTTAAGGAATTTGATCAATTTTGCTTTATATGTTGTTTTTTCTCTTACATATTGCAAGATGTCTCACGTTGCATCTGAGCCAGAAGATACTACAGGAAAATCGCTGTCAAGTGCTGAATCTACCAAAGCTAAGTGTATCTGCTGTAAACTTTTGGTAGCTATTTCTCCAGCTGTTGTTTGTATTGATTGTCATGACAAACTTGTTAAAGCAGATAATATTTCCTTTAGTAAAGTACCATTGCCTGTTGCAGTTCCCTCAACATCTAAGGTGCAGAATGTTCCTGATAATATAAGAGATTTTGTTTCTGAATCCATAAAGAAGGCTATGTCTGTTATTTCTCCTTCTAGTAAACGTAAAAAATCTTTTAAAACTTCTCTCCCTACAGATGAATTTTTAAATGAACATCATCATTCTGATTCTGATGACTCCTCTGGTTCAGAGGATTCTGTCTCTGAGGTTGATGCTGATAAATCTTCATATTTATTTAAAATGGAATTTATTCGTTCTTTACTTAAAGAAGTTCTAATTGCTTTAGAAATAGAGGATTCTGGTCCTCTTGATACTAATTCTAAACGTTTAGATAAGGTATTTAAAGCTCCTGTGGTTATTCCAGAAGTTTTTCCTGTTCCTAATGCTATTTCTGCAGTAATTTCCAAAGAATGGGATAATTTGGGTAATTCATTTACTCCTTCTAAACGTTTTAAGCAATTATATCCTGTGCCGTCTGACAGATTAGAATTTTGGGACAAGATCCCTAAAGTTGATGGGGCTATTTCTACCCTTGCTAAACGTACTACTATTCCTACGTCAGATGGTACTTCGTTTAAGGATCCTCTAGATAGGAAAATTGAGTCCTTTCTAAGAAAAGCTTATCTGTGTTCAGGTAATCTTCTTAGACCTGCTATATCTTTGGCTGATGTTGCTGCAGCTTCAACTTTTTGGTTGGAAACTTTAGCGCAACAAGTAACACATCGTGATTCTCATGATATTATTATTCTTCTTCAGCATGCTAATAATTTTATCTGTGATGCCATTTTTGATATTATCAGAGTTGATGTCAGGTTTATGTCTCTAGCTATTTTAGCTAGAAGAGCTTTATGGCTTAAAACTTGGAATGCTGATATGGCTTCTAAATCAACTTTACTTTCCATTTCTTTCCAGGGTAACAAATTATTTGGTTCTCAGTTGGATTCCATTATTTCAACTGTTACTGGTGGGAAAGGAACTTTTTTACCACAGGATAAAAAATCTAAAGGTAAAAACAGGGCTAATAATCGTTTTCGTTCCTTTCGTTTCAACAAAGAACAAAAGCCTGATCCTTCATCCTCAGGAGCAGTTTCAGTTTGGAGACCATCTCCAGTCTGGAATAAATCCAAGCCAGCTAGAAAGGCAAAGCCTGCTTCTAAGTCCACATGAAGGTGCAGCCCTCATTCCAGCTCAGCTGGTAGGGGGCAGGTTACGTTTTTTCAAGGAAATTTGGATCAATTCTGTTCACAATCTTTGGATTCAGAGCATTGTTTCAGAAGGGTACAGAATTGGTTTCAAGTTGAGACCTCCTGCAAAGAGATTTTTTCTTTCCCGTGTCCCAGTAAATCCAGTAAAAGCTCAAGCATTTCTGAAATGTGTTTCAGATCTAGAGTTGACTGGAGTAATTATGCCAGTTCCAGTTCCGGAACAGGGGATGGGGTTTTATTCAAATCTCTTCATTGTACCAAAGAAGGAGAATTCTTTCAGACCAGTTCTGGATCTAAAAATATTGAATCGTTATGTAAGGATACCAACGTTCAAGATGGTAACTGTAAGGACTATCTTACCTTTTGTTCAGCAAGGGAATTATATGTCCACGATAGATTTACAGGATGCATATCTGCATATTCCGATTCATCCAGATCATTATCAGTTCCTGAGATTCTCGTTTCTGGACAAGCATTACCAATTTGTGGCTCTGCCGTTTGGCCTAGCTACAGCTCCAAGAATTTTTACAAAGGTTCTTGGTGCCCTGCTGTCTGTAATCAGAGAACAGGGTATTGTGGTATTTCCTTATTTGGACGATATCTTGGTACTTGCTCAGTCTTTACATTTAGCAGAATCTCATACGAATCAACTTGTGTTGTTTCTTCAAGATCATGGTTGGAGGATCAATTTACCAAAAGTTCTTTGATTCCTCAGACAAGGGTAACCTTTCTGGGTTTCCAGATGGATTCAGTGTCCATGACTCTGTCTTTAACAGACAAGAGACGTCTAAAGTTGATTACAGCTTGTCGAAACCTTCAGTCACAATCATTCCCTTCGGTAGCCTTATGCATGGAAATTCTAGGTCTTATGACTGCTGCATCGGACGCGATCCCCTTTGCTCGTTTTCACATGCGACCTCTTCAGCTCTGTATGCTGAAGCAATGGTGCAAGGATTACACGAAGATATCTCAATTAATATCTTTAAAACCGATTGTTCGACACTCTCTAACATGGTGGACAGATTACCATCGTTTAATTCAGGGGGCTTCTTTTGTGCTTCCGACCTGGACTGTAATTTCAACAGATGCAAGTCTCACAGGTTGGGGAGCTGTGTGGGGATCTCTGACGGCACAAGGAGTTTGGGAATCTCAGGAGGTGAGATTACCGATCAATATTTTGGAACTCCGTGCAATTTTCAGAGCTCTTCAGTTTTGGCCTCTTCTGAAGAGAGAATCGTTCATTTGTTTTCAGACAGACAATGTCACAACTGTGGCATACATCAATCATCAAGGAGGGACTCACAGTCCTCTGGCTATGAAAGAAGTATCTCGAATTTTGGTTTGGGCGGAATCCAGCTCCTGTCTAATCTCTGCGGTTCATATCCCAGGTGTAGACAATTGGGAAGCGGATTATCTCAGTCGCCAAACGTTGCATCCGGGCGAATGGTCTCTTCACCCAGAGGTATTTCTTCAGATTGTTCAAATGTGGGAACTTCCAGAAATAGATCTGATGGCGTCCCATCTAAACAAGAAACTTCCCAGGTATCTGTCCAGATCCCGGGATCCTCAGGCGGAGGCAGTGGATGCATTATCACTTCCTTGGAAGTATCATCCTGCCTATATCTTTCCGCCTCTAGTTCTTCTTCCAAGAGTAATCTCCAAGATTCTGAAGGAATGTTCGTTTGTTCTGCTGGTAGCTCCGGCATGGCCTCACAGGTTTTGGTATGCGGATCTTGTCCGGATGGCCTCTTGCCAACCGTGGACTCTTCCGTTAAGACCAGACCTTCTGTCACAAGGCCCTTTTTTCCATCAGGATCTGAAATCCTTAAATTTAAAGGTATGGAGATTGAACGCTTGATTCTTGGTCAAAGAGGTTTCTCTGACTCCGTGATTAATACTATGTTACAGGCTCGTAAATCTGTATCTCGAGAGATATATTATAGAGTCTGGAAGACTTATATTTCTTGGTGTCTTTCTCATCATTTTTCTTGGCATTCTTTTAGAATTCCGAGAATTTTACAGTTTCTTCAGGATGGTTTAGATAAGGGTTTGTCCGCAAGTTCTTTGAAAGGACAAATCTCTGCTCTTTCTGTTCTTTTTCACAGAAAGATTGCTATTCTTCCTGATATTCATTGTTTTGTACAAGCTTTGGTTCGTATAAAACCTGTCATTAAGTCAATTTCTCCTCCTTGGAGTTTGAATTTGGTTCTGGGAGCTCTTCAAGCTCCTCCGTTTGAACCTATGCATTCATTGGACATTAAATTACTTTCTTGGAAAGTTTTGTTCCTTTTGGCCATCTCTTCTGCTAGAAGAGTTTCTGAATTATCTGCTCTTTCTTGTGAGTCTCCTTTTCTGATTTTTCATCAGGATAAGGCGGTGTTGCGAACTTCTTTTGAATTTTTACCTAAAGTTGTGAATTCCAACAACATTAGTAGAGAAATTGTGGTTCCTTCATTATGTCCTAATCCTAAGAATTCTAAGGAGAAATCGTTGCATTCTTTGGATGTTGTTAGAGCTTTGAAATATTATGTTGAAGCTACGAAATCTTTCCGTAAGACTTCTAGTCTATTTGTTATCTTTTCCGGTTCTAGGAAAGGCCAGAAAGCTTCTGCCATTTCTTTGGCATCTTGGTTGAAATCTTTAATTCATCTTGCCTATGTTGAGTCGGGTAAAATTCCGCCTCAGAGAATTACAGCTCATTCTACTAGGTCAGTATCTACTTCCTGGGCGTTTAGGAATGAAGCTTCGGTTGACCAGATCTGCAAAGCAGCAACTTGGTCCTCTTTGCATACTTTTACTAAATTCTACCATTTTGATGTATTTTCTTCTTCTGAAGCAGTTTTTGGTAGAAAAGTACTTCAGGCAGCGGTTTCAGTTTGAATCTTCTGCTTCTGTTTTTCGTTAAACTTGATTTTGGGTGTGGATTATTTTCAGCAGGAATTGGCTGTCTTTATTTTATCCCTCCCTCTCTAGTGACTCTTGTGTGGAAAGATCCACATCTTGGGTAGTCATTATCCCATACGTCACTAGCTCATGGACTCTTGCTAATTACATGAAAGAAAACATAATTTATGTAAGAACTTACCTGATAAATTCATTTCTTTCATATTAGCAAGAGTCCATGAGGCCCGCCCTTTTTTTGTGGTGGTTATGATTTTGTATAAAGCACAATTATTCCAATTCCTTATTTTATATGCTTTCGCACTTTTTTATCACCCCACTTCTTGGCTATTCGTTAAACTGAATTGTGGGTGTGGTGAGGGGTGTATTTATAGGCATTTTGAGGTTTGGGAAACTTTGCCCCTCCTGGTAGGAATGTATATCCCATACGTCACTAGCTCATGGACTCTTGCTAATATGAAAGAAATGAATTTATCAGGTAAGTTCTTACATAAATTATGTTTTTTTCTATAAACTTGGATTCTAGGGGCTCATATTTCTGTTATGTCTGTAACTCTTACCCCTGTGTACTACCTGTGTACTATACTACTAATGCTGAGCTGTCAGCGGCCGAGACGGCAAAAGCATGTTCACCTTTTTTACTACCTTAATATTGGGGGGATTAATATAATATAATGTACCTACATAGCAGACAATACACTCTACTCACTATATTGACACTGGTTTTACCTTTCCAGAGCCTTTTATGTACTGCATTGCTCCTTTACAAAGTTAAGCACATATCTGGTCCCCAACTATTACAGACACAATAGGTTCCTTAGCTTACCCTTTCAAATAAACTGACTTGGTCCCTATAAACTTATCAATTTGTGAGTGTTTTTGAATTAGCTCTTGTAGTAAATAGCTAACCGACTTTCATCACAACAGAACAAGCCTCACTTATTGTAATGTACCTACTTCCCCATAGCATGGATCTCTAGGTCTGCCATGAATATCAGGATCTTAATGTGTTCTGTCTCCCTGTTATTGGTTTTAATGAAGCTGTCCACTCACAATAAAAATCTCTGTAAATAGTTGAGAGCATTGGAGTGGCCAGCAGTTATTTGTTTATGTCCCCATGGGTAGTTTAGGCTCACTGGGTCCCCAGATTAGAGCTTATTATTAAAATATACAGTGCCTGGCTGTGGATGTTATTTCAAAGGTTAGTATTTATCTAGCAAGGATTTATGTTTTCAAAAACCTAGTAATAAACCTACAAAACTTAAAATAGAGGTTTACCAATTGGGACCCAAAAGTGGTCCCCTATTGTTTATAGTTGTCTTCTGTAACTCCATGTTTATGTAATACAGAGGGGTCCAAAAGTGGCCTCTGATTCCATCTAGAAGACATAGCATTTAATTAATAAGTACAAGTATACCTACTGATCTTTCTTTTTTTTTCTCAAATGATGCCATATAATTATACTATGTACATTATGGGTGTATTACCTTCGCTTGTATTGTTTGAAACAATTTTGTATATTGACTGTATTGGAAGGCATTGACTGTGTACTTTGAACTAAACCTCAATAAAAATTATAAAAAAAAAATTAAAAAAAAAATTACATGCTCTATCTGAATCATGAAAGTTTAATTTTGACTAGACTATTATTAATCTGGTTACTTGAAGCCCTACTAATTTCTTCATTTGTCCATTTGGTGTCCCATATCAGAGGGTTTTCTTTTTGTTTATTACTTTGAATAGACTTGTAGCTGAGCTACAGGAGCCATCCTCCTTTTTATGTTTCTTTAGGACATAGTAGCTCTCCTTCCAGTTTCATGTATATCTTTTTTCTCTCATTTTCCTGTTGACGTTAGTGGACACCCCTTTACATCTCGGAAGTGGCTCCCAGCCAAATACATCTATCCTAACCGATTTAAAGTGAATGTCAAGTTTCCAACTCCTGAAGCCTCCTAACACTTCTTTAACACCTTGCAATTCAAACCGCTAACTTTAAAAAATAAATAAATATATATATATATATATATATATATATATATATATATATATATATATATATATACATATATATATATATATATAAACCATTTGTAATCTATTTGACATAATAACTTAGCTCCGTTTTGAGATGGAGCTCCTCCAACCCGGCACTTCCTTGTTAATCTCTGAAGCGAGCACCCGTGGAGCCCTTACTATGCGCCCTTACTATGCGCATGAGTTCAAAACGGATGTACTTAATCTGCGCATGCATTTCAGCTGGTGAAGACGCGTATACTCGGTCACTGTACACAGGAAGTCTAGGTTCTATCTAAGAGCATGCGTGTCTCATGGATGGGCATCGCTTCCGAAAAAGGAGATTCTCATCTAATGCATGCGCAGAAGAAGCGTATGACGTTGGAAAAAAGGGTTGAATGCGGGGGGGGGGGGGGGGTGGGGGGAGAGAAAGACGATTGGAAATCGTTGATGTCAATCAACCACAAAAAGAGGGACTAAGGGGCAGGTGGAGGAAGCGCGATCGAAAAAACAATATTATACGGTATTTATCAACTTTCAAATATAAGATCTGCAATAACGATGAATGAATGTCCCCCTAAATTGTATCGATTTAACATATGGCGTAAACGGGTATGCTTGAGTTGACATTCACTTTAAAGGGTGTCTTGTACTTGTTGTGGAGATAACAACAAAAGACTACAGTTTACTGGTGTGCTGATTGTTGCACCATTGCAGTCTTTCAGGGGATGATATACTTATAACATAGGTGCTACAGGTTTATTCTATAAGGGCAGTTTCTGCTCCGTGGGAAGCTAAAACAGATATGTTTTATAAGGACAAATGGTGGTGAGTTTGCCTTACAAATTTCTGAATCTGCACAGGTTTAGGTGTGTGTCGCTCCTGCTTAGGTTTTGGTGTCTGTCGCTCCAGCACAGGTTTAGGTGTCTGTATCGCTCCAGCACAGGTTTAGGTGTGTGTGTGTGTTGCTCCTGCACAGGTTTAGGTGGCAGGAAATTTTGCATTTTATGTCAACTTCTAAGTATAGTTTACTTTCAGCATGATGTGCTAGGTCTGTGTTTTCTTGTTCTGCCCTCCTCTCTATTCTTCACAAGAGAGTGGTGTTGGGAGAGCCAACATAGACTGAAATTAAACCATTCCTTAAAGGGACATAATACTCATGCTAAATCACTTGAAAGTGATGAAACATAACTGTAAAAACCTAACAGGAAAATATCACCTGAACATCTCTATGTAAAAAAGGAAGTCCAGATTATCCAGCACCTGGGAATGACAAATGGTGTGCCCACAACAAGGGTCCTGCAGATAACCCCAATACAATAGACGGCAAAAAGGAAGCAGCACCACCAATCCTTGTTCAAGCAGGTTTATTCAGCTTGCAAGACAGACAGACCAATAATATCAAACAACAACGTTTCGGACACAGTCCTTAGTCATGTATGGCTACACTTAAACAGAACATGCCTTAAATACTAAACAAGCCCCACCCACACCGCACCTAATGTACGCAAGTTAACCCCTTATGCCAATTTACCAAGCTCTATAACACACAGGTTAACACAAATAGGCAGAAGCCATTAAAAATCTATCCTAAAGAGCATAGGAATGCACATTTATGCATAAATAGGAAAAACCAGACCAAATAACTATTTAACATAAATCTAAAAAATAGAAATTTAAAGACATATTGACAGGTCAGATTCCTTATTCATCCCCTTTGGAAACATTGTATCCAATTTGTTAATCCAAAAGACCTCTCTAGTTTTTAGGATCCTAACCCTGTCCCCACCCCTCCTAGGGATCTTAATATGTTCCAGGACCTGAAACCTAAGTTGGTTTAGATTATGGCCAGCAGATAAAAAATGATTGGCCACAGGTGCATCAACCTTCTTTGTTCTAATGTTACTTTTATGTTGGTTGATACGTTCGCGGACACTACGGGTGGCCAACCTACCCCAAACCACATGGGCACTTAATTTGGTACACAACAAACTCTGTGTTACAAGTATAAAAATCTTTCATTTCAAATTTATGTCCAGTTCGTGGATGACTAAACACAGGGCCTTTAATAATGCTGTTACAATTGGAGCATCCCAAGCATGGGAAATTACCCAAATTCTTTTTACCTATATAACTCCGAACCAGAGTTTTTTTTAGAAGGGCCAATGTCTGCACATACTAATGAATCTTTTTAAGTCCTACCCCTTTTATAGGCAGGCATGAAAGGTGAGCTAATGAGATTTCACTTAACTCTCGTAAGATTTCATAGTAAACTTCCTTAAACTGAATAGGGAAATAACATGAGTGTGCATGAGACATGCTCCCTTGCAGGTCCTGGGACAGGCGTACTGATTTGCTGCTTAAAGTCCTTTACAACGGCGTGTGAATACTTAGGACATTTTGAGGTAAAATATCTTTCTCCAACATAGGTGTGTCCGGTCCACGGCGTCATCCTTACTTGTGGGATATTCTCTTCCCCAACAGGAAATGGCAAAGAGCCCAGCAAAGCTGGTCACATGATCCCTCCTAGGCTCCGCCTACCCCAGTCATTCTCTTTGCCGTTGTACAGGCAACATCTCCACGGAGATGGCTTAGAGTTTTTTAGTGTTTAACTGTAGTTTTTATTATTCAATCAAGAGTTTGTTATTTTAAAATAGTGCTGGTATGTACTATTTACTCAGAAACAGAAAAGAGATGAAGATTTCTGTTTGTATGAGGAAAATGATTTTAGCAACCGTTACTAAAATCCATGGCTGTTCCACACAGGACTGTTGAGAGCAATTAACTTCAGTTGGGGGAACAGTGAGCAGTCTCTTGCTGCTTGAGGTATGACACATTCTAACAGGACGATGTAATGCTGGAAGCTGTCATTTTCCCTATGGGATCCGGTAAGCCATGTTTATTAAGATAGTAAATAAGGGCTTCACAAGGGCTTATTAAGACTGTAGACTTTTTCTGGGCTAAATCGATTCATTATTAACACATATTTAGCCTTGAGGAATCATTTAATCTGGGTATTTTGATAAGATTATATCGGCAGGCACTGTTTTAGACACCTTATTCTTTAGGGGCTTTCCCAAATCATAGGCAGAGCCTCATTTTCGCGCCGGTGTTGCGCACTTGTTTTTGAGAGGCATGACATGCAGTCGCATGTGTGAGGAGCTCTGATACATAGAAAAGACTTTCTGAAGGCGTCATTTGGTATCGTATTCCCCTTTGGGCTTGGTTGGGTCTCAGCAAAGCAGATACCAGGGACTGTAAAGGGGTTAAAGTTAAAAACGGCTCCGGTTCCGTTATTTTAAGGGTTAAAGCTTCCAAATTTGGTGTGCAATACTTTTAAGGCTTTAAGACACTGTGGTGAAATTTTGGTGAATTTTGAACAATTCCTTCATATTTTTTCGCAATTGCAGTAATAAAGTGTGTTCAGTTTAAAATTTAAAGTGACAGTAACGGTTTTATTTTAAAACGTTTTTTGTACTTTGTTATCAAGTTTATGCCTGTTTAACATGTCTGAACTACCAGATAGACTGTGTTCTGAATGTGGGGAAGCCAGAGTTCCTTCTCATTTAAATAAATGTGATTTATGTGACAATGACAATGATGCCCAAGATGATTCCTCAAGTGAGGGGAGTAAGCATGGTACTGCATCATTCCCTCCTTCGTCTACACGAGTCTTGCCCACTCAGGAGGCCCCTAGTACATCTAGCGCGCCAATACTCCTTACTATGCAACAATTAACGGCTGTAATGGATAATTCTGTCAAAAACATTTTAGCCAAAATGCACACTTATCAGCGTAAGCGCGACTGCTCTGTTTTAGATACTGAAGAGCATGACGACGCTGATAATAATGGTTCTGAGGGGCCCCTAAACCAGTCTGATGGGGCCAGGGAGGTTTTGTCTGAGGGAGAAATTACTGATTCAGGGAACATTTCTCAACAAGCTGAACCTGATGTGATTACGTTTAAATTTAAGTTGGAACATCTCCGCATTCTGCTTAAGGAGGTATTATCCACTCTGGATGATTGTGACAAGTTGGTCATCCCAGAGAAACTATGTAAAATGGACAAGTTCCTAGAGGTCCCGGGGCTCCCAGAAGCTTTTCCTATACCCAAGCGGGTGGCGGACATTGTAAATAAAGAATGGGAAAGGCCCGGTATTCCTTTCGTCCCTCCCCCCATATTTAAAAAATTGTTTCCTATGGTCGACCCCAGAAAGGACTTATGGCAGACAGTCCCCAAGGTCGAGGGAGCGGCTTCCACTTTAAACAAACGCACCACTATACCCATAGAAGATAGTTGTGCTTTCAAAGATCCTATGGATAAAAAATTAGAAGGTTTACTTAAAAAGATGTTTGTTCAGCAGGGTTACCTTCTACAACCAATTTCATGCATTGTCCCTGTCGCTACAGCCGCGTGTTTCTGGTTCGATGAGCTGGTAAAGGCGGTCGATAGTGATTCTCCTCCTTATGAGGAGATTATGGACAGAATCAATGCTCTCAAATTGGCTAATTCTTTCACCCTAGACGCCACTTTGCAATTGGCTAGGTTAGCGGCTAAGAATTCTGGGTTTGCTATTGTGGCGCGCAGAGCGCTTTGGTTGAAATCTTGGTCAGCTGATGCGTCTTCCAAGAACAAGCTACTTAACATTCCTTTCAAGGGGAAAACGCTGTTTGGCCCTGACTTGAAAGAGATTATCTCTGATATCACTGGGGGTAAGGGCCACGCCCTTCCTCAGGATCGGCCTTTCAAGGCCAAAAATAAACCTAATTTTCGTCCCTTTCGTAGAAACGGACCAGCCCAAAGTGCTACGTCCTCTAAGCAAGAGGGTAATACTTCTCAAGCCAAGCCAGCTTGGAGACCAATGCAAGGCTGGAACAAAGGAAAGCAGGCCAAAAAACCTGCCACTGCTACCAAGACAGCATGAAATGTTGGCCCCCGATCCGGGACCGGATCTGGTGGGGGGCAGACTCTCTCTCTTCGCTCAGGCTTGGGCAAGAGATGTTCTGGATCCTTGGGCGCTAGAGATAGTCTCCCAAGGTTATCTTCTGGAATTCAAGGGGCTTCCCCCAAGGGGGAGGTTCCACAGGTCTCAGTTGTCTTCAGGCCACATAAAAAGACAGGCATTCTTACGTTGTGTAGAAGACCTGTTAAAAATGGGAGTGATTCATCCTGTTCTATTAGGAGAACAAGGGATGGGGTTCTACTCCAATCTGTTCATAGTTCCCAAAAAAGAGGGAACGTTCAGACCAATCTTAGATCTCAAGATCTTAAACAAGTTTCTCAAGGTTCCATCGTTCAAAATGGAAACCATTCGAACAATTCTTCCTTCCATCCAGGAAGGTCAATTCATGACCACGGTGGATTTAAAGGATGCGTATCTACATATTCCTATCCACAAGGAACATCATCGGTTCCTAAGGTTCGCATTCCTGGACAAGCATTACCAGTTCGTGGCGCTTCCTTTCGGATTAGCCACTGCTCCAAGGATTTTCACAAAGGTACTAGGGTCCCTTCTAGCTGTGCTAAGACCAAGGGGCATTGCTGTAGTACCTTACTTGGATGACATTCTGATTCAAGCGTCGTCCCTTCCTCAAGCAAAGGCTCACACGGACATCGTCCTGGCCTTTCTCAGATCTCACGGATGGAAAGTGAACGTGGAAAAGAGTTCTCTATCTCCGTCAACAAGGGTTCCCTTCTTGGGAACAATAATAGACTCTTTAGAAATGAGGATTTTTCTGACAGAGGCCAGAAAAACAAAACTTCTAGACTCTTGTCGGATACTTCATTCCGTTCCTCTTCCTTCCATAGCGCAGTGCATGGAAGTGATAGGTTTGATGGTAGCGGCAATGGACATAGTTCCTTTTGCGCGCATTCATCTAAGACCATTACAACTGTGCATGCTCAGTCAGTGGAATGGGGACTATACAAACTTGTCTCCGAGGATACAAGTAAATCAGAGGACCAGAGACTCACTCCGTTGGTGGCTGTCCCTGGACAACCTGTCACAAGGGATGACCTTCCGCAGACCAGAGTGGGTCATTGTCACGACCGACGCCAGTCTGATGGGCTGGGGCGCGGTCTGGGGATCCCTGAAAGCTCAGGGTCTTTGGTCTCGGGAAGAATCTCTTCTACCGATAAATATTCTGGAACTGAGAGCGATATTCAATGCTCTCAAGGCTTGGCCTCAGCTAGCGAGGGCCAAGTTCATACGGTTTCAATCAGACAACATGACAACTGTTGCGTACATCAACCATCAGGGGGGAACAAGGAGTTCCCTGGCGATGGAAGAAGTGACCAAAATCATTCTATGGGCGGAGTCTCACTCCTGCCACCTGTCTGCTATCCACATCCCAGGAGTGGAAAATTGGGAAGCGGATTTTCTGTGTCGTCAGACATTGCATCCGGGGGAGTGGGAACTCCATCCGGAAATCTTTGCCCAAGTCACTCAACTGTGGGGCATTCCAGACATGGATCTGATGGCCTCTCGTCAGAACTTCAAAGTTCCTTGCTACGGGTCCAGATCCAGGGATCCCAAGGCGGCTCTAGTGGATGCACTAGTAGCACCTTGGACCTTCAAACTAGCTTATGTATTCCCGCCGTTTCCTCTCATCCCCAGGCTGGTAGCCAGGATCAATCAGGAAAGGGCGTCGGTGATCTTGATAGCTCCTGCGTGGCCACGCAGGACTTGGTATGCAGATCTGGTGAATATGTCATCGGCTCCACCATGGAAGCTACCTTTGAGACGAGACCTTCTTGTTCAAGGTCCGTTCGAACATCCGAATCTGGTCTCACTCCAGCTGACTGCCTGGAGATTGAACGCTTGATCTTATCGAAGCGAGGGTTCTCAGATTCTGTTATCGATACTCTTGTTCAGGCCAGAAAGCCTGTAACTAGAAAGATTTACCACAAAATATATCTGTTGGTGTGAATCTAAAGGATTCCCTTGGGACAAGGTTAAGATTCCTAAGATTCTATCCTTCCTTCAAGAAGGATTGGAAAAAGGATTATCTGCAAGTTCCCTGAAGGGACAGATTTCTGCCTTGTCTGTGTTACTTCACAAAAAGCTGGCAGCTGTGCCAGATGTTCAAGCCTTTGTTCAGGCTCTGGTTAGAATCAAGCCTGTTTACAAACCTTTGACTCCTCCTTGGAGTCTCAACTTAGTTCTTTCAGTTCTTCAGGGGGTTCCGTTTGAACCCTTACATTCCGTTGATATTAAGTTATTATCTTGGAAAGTTTTGTTTTTGGTTGCAATTTCTTCTGCTAGAAGAGTTTCAGAATTATCTGCTCTGCAGTGTTCTCCTCCTTATCTGGTGTTTCATGCAGATAAGGTGGTTTTACGTACTAAACCTGGTTTTCTTCCAAAAGTTGTTTCTAACAAAAACATTAACCAGGAGATTATCGTACCTTCTCTGTGTCCGAAACCAGTTTCGAAGAAGGAACGTTTGTTGCACAATTTGGATGTTGTTCGCGCTCTAAAATTCTATTTAGATGCTACAAAGGATTTTAGACAAACATCTTCCTTGTTTGTTGTTTATTCCGGTAAAAGGAGAGGTCAAAAAGCAACTTCTACCTCTCTCTCTTTTTGGATTAAAAGCATCATCAGATTGGCTTACGAGACTGCCGGACGGCAGCCTCCCGAAAGAATCACAGCTCATTCCACTAGGGCTGTGGCTTCCACATGGGCCTTCAAGAACGAGGCTTCTGTTGATCAGATATGTAGGGCAGCGACTTGGTCTTCACTGCACACTTTTACCAAATTTTACAAGTTTGATACTTTTGCTTCTTCTGAGGCTATTTTTGGGAGAAAGGTTTTGCAAACCGTGGTGCCTTCCATCTAGGTGACCTGATTTGCTCCCTCCCATCATCCGTGTCCTAAAGCTTTGGTATTGGTTCTCACAAGTAAGGATGACGCCGTGGACCGGACACACCTATGTTGGAGAAAACTGAATTTATGTTTACCTGATAAATTACTTTCTCCAACGGTGTGTCCGGTCCACGGCCCGCCCTGGTTTTTTAATCAGGTCTGATAATTTATTTTCTTTAACTACAGTCACCACGGTATCATATGGTTTCTCCTATGCAAATATTCCTCCTTAACGTCGGTCGAATGACTGGGGTAGGCGGAGCCTAGGAGGGATCATGTGACCAGCTTTGCTGGGCTCTTTGCCATTTCCTGTTGGGGAAGAGAATATCCCACAAGTAAGGATGACGCCGTGGACCGGACACACCGTTGGAGAAAGTAATTTATCAGGTAAACATAAATTCTGTTTTCTTTTTAACATAGAGATGTTCAGGTGATATTTTCTAGTCAGCTTTTTACAGCTATGCTGCATTACTTTCAAGTGTTTCAACATTTGGGTATCATGTCCCTTTAAGTTTGTATATTGGCTCTTCTCAATAAGCAGCACTTACCAAGCATCCCTTGCTTGTCTTCCATGCTTTCTAAATACGATTGTAAGGGCTTCTATTAATTCCTGTATGTTGGTGTATTTTTGGATTCTCAGCTGCAGACTTGAGGAAAATGTATTGCATGTATCACTTTAGCAATATGAGCCAAACAAGATATTTGACACAAAGGAGTGCTATAGTGAAAAATTGATAAACAACTGGACACAATGTTGCAGGCACAATGTAGTAACTGTTGCAACAAAATGGTAATAATCTCTCAGGGGAAAGCTTAAAGTGCAAGGGTTAACAGCTTAGTGAAAGTCCGGTAGAGAAATATTCCCCATACATCCCGCTCCTGTAAACCAGAGAGATCAGCTTAGTGTAATTTCAGCCTGACAGCGGATGCAGTAATTAACAAGCTGAGTTTTGCCAGAGAGACTAAGAAAGGCGACAGGAGGTTAAGCTTCAATCCGTAACCCACACAGTAAACACAGGAGTTACCCATGCAGCAACGGAATCCCAGCTGATCAGAGGGGGAGTGGCCAAATCCTGTTACCTTGGAGGCTTGTTGGAGAGTACAGGGTGAAAGGAGAATGACCCGGCAGGGGATAGGAGGAGGAGACCAAGACCCGTTACCTTCACGGCTTGTCAAGGGGTGTGGTTAAGCCCCGATTCAGCTGCGATCAGCCTGGTAGTTGTAGAGTAGAACGGGAGAGTGTGTAGCTGTGATGAGGCTGAGCAGCAAAGAAAAAATGAATCCAGAATTCACTGATGGATTAGATATCCGTAGGAATAGAATGAGAGGATATTCAGCAGGATTCAGCAGGATTCCCAGGCTGGAGATATTTTTTTTTCTCAGGAGTAGGATATCAAGAACTAAAGTTCAGCTACAAAGCTCAATTACTAAGCACCTGTTTAAGGTGTGGTGAAGCTTTATATACACTCAGGTTAGTGCATCCCCAGGTCATGTGGTTTGAAGTGAAAACGAAAACCAGAGCCGGAATCCTCAAAAAGATATGTATGTGCCAGGAAGGGTGAGGGTGTTATACTCACCTGAAGAGGCAAGGGGGGGGGGGTTAGACTTTTTTGTCCATTCCCGTTAAAAGGGGAGAGCCCTTTGTTGTTGAGTGCTGCTTAAAGGGACAGTATACACCAATTTAAATATAACTGCATGTAATAGACACTTCTGTAAAGAATATGCACAGATACTGATCTAACAATCCAGTATAAAATCTCTTGAAAACTTCCTTAGAAGCTCCTAATTTAGCACTGTTGATGAGGTTAGGCTTGAACATCCAGTGAAAGGAGCTGGGAAATCAGGATGTGCAGACACTCCCCACCGTGCATATGAAAATACCCATTAGACAAACGGGATCAAGCAGGAGTCTGTAGACATCAGTATACATATAAAACTTTGGGGCTTGGTTAGTAGTCTGAAAATCAGCACAATGTTATTTAAAAAAAGCAAAACTATACAGTGTTACAAAAACACTCCCAGATGGGCTATATAAAGAGATAATCTACAAAACAATTATGCAAAGAAAAATCTAGTGTACAGTGTCCCTTTAAGAAACTCAGACAAACTAAAGAAATTATGACATTTAACTTTTTCTTCTTTTAGTGGATAGAAATATCTCTTAGCTTTAAAATTGCTAAGACCAGGCATTTACCTAAATTAATAGCAAATGAAGTATTTAATATGAAATAAAAGTAAAAGATAACATAATTTTTTTTTTTTAAATGTTTAGGTTTTGATAGGTGTTTGTTGCACATAAAATGTACACAATGTAATGAAAATAAATTAGCTTTGTGGTTTCTTTTCTTACAGGTGATACCCCATTTTATGCGGACTCCCTGGTCGGCACCTACAGTAAAATTATGGATCACAAAAATTCATTGAACTTCCCTGAAGATGTTGAGATTTCAAAGCATGCCAAGAACCTTATCTGTGCCTTTTTAATAGACAGGTAAGTTTCTGCCGTGATACCTTTAGCCAGTGGTTGTCAAATCTGTTTAGAATGTAGGATCTAGTAAGAATATTTAGGAGCCAGACAGTGGTATTTGCAAATGGATATATGGAGAATAACCCCAAAAATTAGGATCCCAGGGTAAAAGTCTAGGAGCCAATGACTCCTGGTGTTGTCGTGCCTAGTTTCTGTTTTTGGGTACTGCTCTCTTTTCGTGTCATAACAGCCTTTGGAAATGCAGCAGTATTCAGATGCAATTTGAAGCATTTTTGCAAAAATTATTAATTTAAAAGTTGTCAGTGCATAAGTGAATACTCAATGTTACATTTCAATTACAGTTTGTGTGTTAAAAATGTAGCACTAACAACATTTTATAAATTACTGACACAGGATGCAAATCTTCATATTTTCAGGAATCCCTATCTTTCATTTTAGGGGGTGTTACTTGTGTGTATTGGTTACTGTATTTAGTGGAAAAATAACAACCAAGATCTTGGTTTGTTTCAGCTTAAAGGCACAGTAAAGTCAAAATGTACATCTATTATCAAATTTGCTTTGTTCACTTGGTATCTTTTGTTAAGGAGTAAATATAGGTAGTTTTAGTGGCAGGTATATGTATTTGGAACTCTATAGAATACGACAAACATTGTTTGAAACAGCTGCAATAGAGTGCTAAAGACACTTGCAACCTGTGAGCCTACCTAGATTTGCTCTTCAACAAGGACACCAAGAGAAATTTTTTTTTAAAGTAGAAGTAAATTGGAAACGTTTAAAAATGAATGCTGAATTACAAAAGTTTAATTTTAACTAAACTGTCCCTTATGAGTTACGTAGTAACTTAGTACATGAGTTAAAAACACAAAATTAATTAATCTCAAACTTTACAGATCTTCTTTGATATAATAATTTTTAAAAATGGCTTCCCATTTAGCACAAGCAATCATAATCTCGTATTCTGTTGTTAGCCACTTTGATCTCATAAAAAGTAAATCAGAGGAATTTTTTATCCTGCTTGTTTGTGGTTACCAAAGCCAGAAAAATATAAAATCCTCATGACATATTATCATGAGATTACACTCTCTTTTCCCTGCTATTTATGTTTTTATATTTTGGTGGGATTAGTTTCATTCTGCACTTTTTTAAAGCGACATGAAACTCAGTTTTTATTTCATGATTCAGATAGATCGAACAATTTTCCTTCTATTGTCTAAATTGCTTCATTCTCTTGGTAAGGAACACTAATGCTTTAGCTGAAAGCCAGTGACAAGATATATATATATATATATATATATATATATATATTTATTTCATGTAATTGGCAAGAGTCCATGAGCTAGTGACGTATGGGATATACATTCCTACCAGGAGGGGCAAAGTTTCCCAAACCTCAAAATGCCTATAAATACACCCTCCACCACACCCACAATTTAGTTTTACAAACTTTGCCTCCTATGCAGGTGGTGAAGTAAGTTTGTGCTAGATTTCTACGTTGATATGCGCTTCTCAGCATGCTGAAGCCGGTTCTTCTCAGAGTGCAGTGAATGACAGAGGGATTTGAAGGGAGTATTACCTATTGAATACAATGGTCATCCTAACGGGGATCTATTTCATAGGTTCTCTGTTATCGGTCGTAGAGATTCATCTCCTACCTCCCTTTTCAGATCGACAATATACTCTTATATACCATTACCTCTACTGATTCTCGTTTCAGTACTGGTTTGGCTATCTACTTTATGTAGATGAGTCTCTTTTGGTAAGTATGTTTTATTTAAGACACTCTCAGCTATGGTTTGGCACTTTATATGTAAAGTTCTAAATATATGTTTCTCTTGTAAGGTGTATCCAGTCCACGGATTCATCCTTTACTTGTGGGATATTCTCCTTCCCTACAGGAAGTGGCAAAGAGAGCACACAGCAGAGCTGTCCATATAGCTCCCCTTCTAGCTCCACCCCCCAGTCATTCTCTTTGCCGGCTCTAAGCAATCGGAAGGGTAAAGTGAATGTGGTGTTAGAATTGTAGTTTTTATTTTCTACAAGCAAAAGTTGGTTATTTTAAATGGTACCGGTGTGTACTATTTACTCTCTAGCAGAAAATAGATGAAGATTTCTGCAGGGAGGAAGATGATTTTAGCATGTTGTAACTAAAATCCACTGCTGTTCCCACAAAGGACTGAGGAGTACAAGAAAACTTCAGTTGGGGGGGAACGGTTTGCAGGTCAGGCTGCAATGAGGTATGTTCAGTCATTTATTTCTAGGCAAGACTGTGATAATGCTAGAAAAGACTGATAAGATCCCCATGAGGGAAGGGTATGCTGTATTCAGAGACTAAGTATGGAATTGCTAGCTTACATAACAGGGCTAATTTATGCTGGTTGACACTACTTAATGGCAAACGGTTTTTATTGAAAAATATCGTTTTTTGAGACACTTTGAAGGTTCCTTTGGGTTTCTTTCAGGGGTTGTTACCCACATGGCTATTATTAAAACACTTAGGAGTGTTTCTTTAGGCCTCAGAGCACTGGAGTAAGGTGGGAGGGGCCTAATTTCGCGCCTCAGATGCGCAGTTTTAGTGACTAGAACTTCAGGCTGTTTCACATGGAGGGTCCTGCTACAGTTTGAGGACACATAAGAAGCTTTTTCCCCACAAATCTGACTCCCAAGGGCAGGTAGGGCCACAGCAGAGCTGTGGCAAGGTGCTGAAGTTGTTTTAACCGGTCTGTTGGCTTAATATCGATCCGGTTTGGGCATTAAGGGGTTAATCGTTTTTATTGCTAGTGGTGCAATCTTACTAATGCTTTAGGTACATACTGTGAAAATTTCGAAAAGTTTGCTGCATTTTTCACTGTTTTGGAAAAATTGTGTGCCTTTTTATCTCTTAAAGGCACAGTAACGTTTTTTGCAAAGTGTGTTTTTGCTTGATTAAAGTGATTTCTAAGCCTGTTTGTCTTACTACTAGTCTGTTAAACATGTCTGACACCAAGGAAAATCCTTGTTCAATGTGTTGGAACCCCCTCTCAGAATGTGTCCCACTTGTACTGATATGTCTATACACTTTAAAGAACATATTGTTGCACTTAAAAATGTGGCCCTAGATGATTCTCAGATAGAAGGTAATGAGGTTAGCCCGTTAACCTCTCCCCAAGTGTCACAACCAGTTACGCCCACTCAAGGGACGCCTAGCACCTCTAGTGCGTCTAACTCTTTTACCTTACAAGACTTGGCGGCAGTCATGGATAATACCCTCTCAGTGTTTTTATCTAAACTGCCCGTGTTACCTGCAAAGTGTGATAGCTCTGTTTTAAGAACAGATTCTGAGCATTCTGATGCTTTAGTGATATACACTCACAACGCTCTGAAATGGGGGTGAGGGATGTGCTGTCTGAGGGAGAAATTTCCGATTTGGGAAAGGTTGCTCCTCAGACAGACTCAGATACGTTGGCTTTTAAATTTAAACTAGAACACCTCCGCTTATTGCTCAGGGAGGTATTAGTTACTCTGGATGACTGCGACCCTATGGTGGTTCCAGAGAAATTGTGTAAAATGGACAAGTACCTAGAAGTTCCTGTCTACACTGATGTGTTCCCGGTCCCTAAGAGGATTGCGGATATCATTACTAGGGAGTGGGATAAACCAGGTATTCCCTTCGTTCCCCCCCCCCCCCTGTTTTTAAGAAAATGTTCCCCATATCTAACCCCATGCGGAACTCGTGGCAGACGGTCCCTAAGGTGGAGGGGGCTGTTTCTTCAATTGCTAAACGCACAACTATACCAATCGAAGACAGTTGTGCTTTTAAAGACCCTATGGATAAAAAATTAGAGGGTTTACTTAAGAAAATTTTTGTTCAACAAGGTTTTCTTCTCCAACCTATTGCGTGCATTGTTCCTGTAACCACTGCAGCTGCTTTCTGGTTCGAAGCGCTGGAAGATGCGCTCCAGACGGAGACCTCATATGAGGACATTATGGACAGAATTAAGGCTCTTAAGCTGGCTAATTCTTTTATCACAGATGCCGCTTTCCAAATAGCTAAGTTAGCGGCAAAATATTCAGGTTTCGCCATTTTAGCGCGCAGGGCGTTATGGCTAAAGTCCTGGTCGGCAGATGTGTCGTCAAAGTCCAAACTATTGAACATCCCTTTCAAAGGAAAGACCCTCTTCGGGCCTGAATTGAAAGAGATTATTTCAGAAATCACTGGGGGAAAAGGCCATGCTCTCCCCCAGGACAAGTCCTTCAAGACGAAGAACAAACAAAATAATTTTCGTTCCTTTCGGAATTTCAGGACCGGTCTTGCTTCATCCTCCCCTGCTGCAAAGCAAGAGGGTAACACTTCACAACCCAGGGCAGCCTGGAAGCCTTACCAGGGCTGGAACAAGGGTAAACAGGCCAAGAAGCATGCTGCTGCCTCTAAGACAGCATGAAGGGGTAGCCCCCGATCCGGGACTGGATCTAGTAGGGGGCAGACTCTCTCTCTTCGCTCAGGCCTGGGCAAGAGACGTACACGATCCCTGGGCCTTAGAGATCGTATCCCAGGGATATCTTCTAGAATTCAAAGACTCCCCTCCAAGGGGAAGGTTCCATATTTCTCCTCTGTCTTCAGACATGACAAAGAAAGAGGCGTTCTTACGCTGTGTAGAAGACCTACATACAATGGGAGTGATCCACCCAGTTCCAATTGCGGAACAAGGGCTGGGGTTTTACTCAAACCTGTTTGTGGTTCCCAAAAAAGAAGGAACTTTCAGACCAAATCCTGGATCTCAAAATTCTAAACAAGTTCCTCAGAGGCCCATCATTCAAGATGCAGACCATTCGGACAATCTTACCAATGATCCAGGAGGGTCAATATATGACTACCGTGGATCTAAAGGATGCGTACCTACATATTCCTATCCACAAAGATCATCACCAGTTTCTCAGGTTCGCCTTTCCAGAAAAGCATTATCAGTTTGTGGCTCTTCCTTTTGGGTTGGCCACCGCTCCCAGAATTTTCAAAAAGGTGCTAGGGTCCCTCCTGGCGGTTCTAAGACCGCGGGGCATAGCAGTGGCGCCTTATCTAGACGACATCTTAATTCAGGCGTCGACTTTCCAAAGAGCCAAGTCTCACACGGAAATTGTATTGGCCTTTCTGAGGTCTCACAGGTGGAAGGTGAACATCAAAAAGAGTTCTCTCTCCCCCCTCACAAGAGTTCCCTTCCTAGGAACCCTAATAGACTCGGTAGAAATGAAAATATTTCTGACGGAGTTCAGAAAGGTAAAACTCTTAACTGCTTGCCGAGCTCTTCATTCCATTCCTCGGCCATCTGTAGCTCAGTGCATGGAGACAATCGGACTAATGGTAGCGGCAATGGACATAGTCCCTTTTGCACGGATACACCTCAGACCACTGCAACTGTGCATGCTCAAACAGTGGAATGGGGATTATGCAGATTTGTCTCCTCAAATACAGTTGGACCAGAGGACCAGAGATTCTCTTCTCTGGTGGTTGTCTCAGGATCACCTGTCTCAGGGAATGTGTTTCCGCAGACCAGAGTGGATCATCGTAACGACCGACGCCAGTCTGTTGGGCTGGGGTGCAGTCTGGAACTCCCTGAAAGCTCAGGGCTTATGGTCTCGGGAAGAAGCTCTTCTCCCGATAAACATTCTGGAACTGAGGGCGATATTCAACGCTCTTCAGGCATGGCCTCAGCTAGCTGCGGCCAAATTCATCAGATTTCAGTCGGACAACATCACGACTGTAGCTTATGTCAATCATCAAGGGGGAACAAGGAGTTCCCTAGCAATGATGGAAGTAACCAAAATAATCAGGTGGGCAGAGGATCACTCTTGCCATCTCTCAGCAATTCACATCCCAGGAGTAGACAACTGGGAGGTGGATTTCCTAAGTCGTCAGACTTTTCACCCGGGGGAGTGGGAACTCCACCCGGAGGTGTTTGCCCAGCTGACTCAGCTATGGGGCACTCCAGAATTGGATCTGATGGCGTCCCGTCAGAACACCAAACTTCCTTTTTACGGGTCCAGGTCCCGGGATCCCCAGGCGGTGTTGATAGATGCTCTAGCAGCGACTTGGTCTTTCAATCTGGCCTATGTTTTTCCACCGTTTCCTCTCCTCCCGCGTCTGGTTGCCAGAATGAAGCAGGAGAGGGCTTCAGTGATTCTAATAGCGCCTGCGTGGCCACGCAGGACCTGGTATGCAGACCTAGTGGACATGTCCTCTGTGCCACCATGGACACTACCAGTGAGGCAGGACCTTCTAATACAAGGTCCTTTCAAACATCCAAATCTAATTTCTCTGCGTCTGACTGCTTGGAGATTGAACGCCTAACTCTATCAAAGCGTGGGTTCTCTGAGTCGGTCATTGATACCCTGATTCAGGCTAGAAAGCCTGTCACCAGGAAGATCTACCATAAGATTTGGCGAAAATATCTTTTTTGGTGCGAATCCAAGGGTTACTCATGGAGTAAGGTTAGGATTCCCAGGATTTTGTCCTTTCTCCAAGATGGATTGGAGAAAGGATTATCAGCTAGTTCCTTAAGGGGACAGATATCTGCCTTGTCTATTCTTTTTCACAAATGTCTGGCAGAGGTACCAGACGTTCAAACGTTTAGTCAGGCTTTAGTCAAGCCTGTTAATAGACCTGTGGCTCCGCCATGGAGTCTGAATTTAGTTCTTTCAGTTCTGCAAGGGGTTCCGTTTGAACCTTTACATTCCATAGATATTAAGCTTTTATCTTGGAAAGTTTTGTTTTTGGTAGCTATCTCTTCTGCTCGAAGAGTTTCAGAGTTATCTGCTTTACAGTGTGATTCACCTTACCTGGTGTTCCATGCGGATAAGGTTGTTTTACGTACTAAACCCGGTTTTCTTCCTAAGGTTGTGTCTAATAAGAATATTAATCAGGAAATTGTTGTTCCTTCTCTGTGTCCTAATCCTTCGTCGAAGAAGAAACGTCTGTTACACAATCTTGATGTGGTTTGTGCTTTAAAGTTCTATTTACAAGCCACTAAGGATTTCAGACAAACAACTTCATTGTTTGTTATCTATTCTGGTAAGAGGAGAGGTCAGAAGGCGACCGCTACCTCTCTTTCCCTTTGGCTGAAAAGCATCCTCCGTTTGGCCTATGAGACTGCTGGCCAGCAGCCTCCTGAAACAATTACTGCTCATTCTACCAGAGCAGTGGCTTCCACATGGGCTTTTAAAAATGAGGCTTCTGTTGAACAGATTTGTAAGGCAGCGACTTGGTCTTCGCTGCATACTTTTTCCAAATTTTACAAATTCGATACTTTTGCTTCTTCGGAGGCTATTTTTAGGAGAAAGGTTTTACAAGCAGTAGTGCCTTCCGTTTAAGGTACCTGTCTTGTTCCCTCCCTTCATCCGTGTCCTAAAGCTTTGGTATTGGTATCCCACAAGTAAAGGATGAATCCATGGACTGGATACACCTTACAAGAGAAAACAGAATTTATGCTTACCTGATAAATTACTTTCTCTTGTGGTGTATCCGGTCCAGGGCCTGCCCTGGCTATTAAGTCAGGTAGATTTTTTTTGTTTAAACTACAGTCACCACTGCACCCTATGGTTTCTCCTTTTTCTTCCTAACCTTCGGTCGAATGACTGGGGGGTGTAGCTAGAGGGGGAGCTATATGGACAGCTCTGCTGTGTGCTCTCTTTGCCACTTCCTGTAGGGAAGGAGAATATGCCACAAGTAAAGGATGAATCCGTGGACTGGATACACCACAAGAGAAAGTAATTTATCAGGTAAGCATAAATTCTGTTTTTGTACTTATATTTGCCATGATTCAGGTTTATCAGTATATTTAATTTTTGCAGACTGTCAGTTTCATTTTGGGAAATATATAAAAAAGAAAAAAAAAAATATTCTTACCTGAAATTTTCAAATTGACTCTCTTTTCTAAATTGCGGGCTGTTAGGCTCACGGGAGCACAAAATGCTATAATTTATTGCGTCATTCTTGGCCCAAGACTTTTTTAGCGCGAGAATTACATTTGTTGACGTAATTTCGTCATTTCCAGCGTCTTTGTTGGCGCCAAGAGTTTTCACGTGGTTGCGTCATCTATGACGCTTGTGTTTGTTGCAGACGTTCTTGGCGCCAAAAAATATTTTGTCAGTTGTGGGCGTCATACTTAGCGCCAGACTTTTGACATTATTTAAGTCTATTTCATTTTGCTTCTGGTTTCCAGAGGCTTATTTTGTTTGCATTTTTTCCCATTCCTGAAACTGTCATATAAGGAAATTGCTAATTTTGCTTTATATGTTATTTTTTCTATTACATATTGCAAGATGTCTCAATCTGACCCTGTCTCAGAATCTACTATTGGAATCCTGCTGCCTGATGTCGGTTCTACCAAAGCTAAGTGCTTTTGTTGTAAACATGTGGTAACTGTTCCTCCGGCTGTAGTTTGTGATAATTGTCATGATAAACTTTTAAATGCAGACAATATTTCCATTAGTAGTAATCCATTAACTGTTGTTGTTCCTTAAACATCTAATGCTCAGGATATTCCTGTTAATGTGAGAGAATTTGTTTCTTTTTTTTTTTTTTTCTAAATCTTTATTTCTCTTGTAAGGTGTATCCAGTCCACGGATCATCCATTACTTGTGGGATATTCTCATTCCCAACAGGAAGTTGCAAGAGGACACCCACAGCAGAGCTGTAATTTAGCTCCTCCCCTAACTGTCATAGCCAGTCATTCTCTTGCAACTCTCAACAAGCAAGGAGGTCGTTAGCGAGAGTGGTTAAATCAAAAGTTTGTTATTTTTAAATAGTACCGGAGTTGTGCTATTTTATCTCAGGCAGTAAATAGAAGAAGAATCTGCCTGAGGTTTCTATGATCTTAGCAGGTTGTAACTAAGATCCATTGCTGTTCTCACATATGTCTGAGGAGTGAGGTAACTTCAGCGAGAGAATGGCGTGCAGTTTACTCTGCTATGAGGTATGTGCAGTTATATTTTTTTCTAGAGATGGAAAACACTAGAAAATGCTGCTGATACCGGATTAATGTAAGTTAAGCCTGAATACAGTGATTTAATAACGACTGGTATCATGCTTACTCCCAGGGGTAATACCCTTATGATGTTGCAATATAAAACGTTTGCTGGCATGTTTAACAGTTTTTATATATGCTTTGGTGATAAAACTTTATTGGGGCCTAGTTTTTTCCACATGGCTGGCTTAAATTTTGCCTAGAAACAGTTTCCTGAGGCTTTCCACTGTTGTAGTATGAGTGGGAGGGGCCTATTTTAGCGCTTTTTTGCGCAGTTAAAATTACAGACTAAGACATCCAGATTCCCTCAAAGGCCCTCTGAATGCTATAGGACATTTCTATAGGGCCCAAAGGCTTTCCAAAGTCGTTTATTGGGTAAGTTAGGGCCACAGAAAGCTGTGGCAGTTGGTTGTGACTGTTAAAAAACGTCTATTTCGTTTTTTTGATCCGGTTTTTGAACTAAGGGGTTAATCATCCATTTGCAAGTGGGTGCAATGCTCTGCTAGCTTATTACATACACTGTAAAAATTTTGTTTGATTTACTGCATTTTTTCACTGTTTTTCAAATTCTGACAAAATTTGTTTCTCTTAAAGGCACAGTACCGTTTTTTATATTTGCTTGTTAACTTGATTTAAAGTGTTTTCCAAGCTTGCTAGTCTCATTGCTAGTCTGTATAAACATGTCTGACATAGAGGAAACTCCTTGTTCATTATGTTTAAAAGCCATGGTGGAACCCCCTCTTAGAATGTGTACCAAATGTACTGATTTCACTTTATGCAATAAAGATCATATCTCGGGTCCATCTGTCCAAAGGTATGACCTTTCGCAGGCCAGATTGGACAATTGTAACAACAGATGCCAGCCTTCTAGGTTGGGGTACAGTCTGGAACTCCCTGAAGGCACAGGGATCGTGGACTCAGGAGGAGTCTCTCCTTCCAATAAATATTCTGGAACTAAGAGTGATATTCAATGCTCTTCAGGCTTGGCCTCAGTTAGCAACTCTGAGGTACATCAGATTTCAGTCGGACAACATCACAACTGTAGCTTACATCAACCATCAAGGGGGAACAAAAAGTTAACTAGCGATGTTAGAAGTTTCAAAAATAATTCGCTGGGCAGAGATTCACTCTTGTCACTTATCAGCTATCCATATCCCAGGTGTAGAGAACTGGGAGGCGGATTTTCTAAGTCGTCAGACTTTTCATCCGGGAGAGTGGGAACTCCATCCGGAGGTGTTTGCACAACTGATTCATCGTTGGGACAAACCAGAACTGGATCTCATGGCGTCTCGCCAGAATGCCAAGCTTATGTGTTTCCACCGTTTCATCTGCTCCCTCGACTGATTGCCAAGATCAAGCAGGAGAGAGCATCAGTGATTCTGATAGCACCTGCGTGGCCACGCAGGACCGGGTATGCAGATCTAGTGGACATGTCATTCAGGGTCCTTTCAACCATCCAAATCTAATTTCTCTGAGACGGACTGCCTGGAGATTGAACGGTTGATTTTATCAAAGCGTGGCTTCTCCGAGTCAGTTATCGATACCTTAATACAGGCACACAAAGCCTGTCACCAGGAGAATTTACCATAAGAATTATTGGTGTGAATCCAATGGTTACTCATGGAGTAAGGTCAGGATTCCCAGGATATTATATTTTCTCCAAGAAGGTTTGGAAAAAGGATTGTCAGCTAGTTCCTTAAAGGGACAGATTTCTGCTCTGTCTTTTCTATTGCACAAGCGTTTGGCAGATGTTCCAGACGTTCAGGCATTTTGTCAGGCTTTAGTTAGAATCAAGACTGTGTTTAGACCTTTTGCTCCACCATGGAGCTTAAATTTGGTTCTTAAGGTTCTTTAAGGAGTTCCGTTTGAACCTCTTCATTCCATAGATATCAAACTTTTATCTTGGAAAGTTTTTTTTTTTTTTTTTTGGTAGCTATTTCCTCGGCTCGTAGAGTCTCCGAGCTATCTGCCTTACAATGTGATTCTCCTTATCTGATTTTTCATATGGATAAGGTAGTCCTGCGTACCAAACCTGGGTTCTTACCTAAGGTGGTATCTAACAAGAATATCAATCAAGAGATTGTTGTTCCATCCTTCTGTCCTAATCCTTCTTCGAAGAAGGAACGTTTATTACACAATTTGGACGTGGTCCGTGCTTTAAAGTTTTACTTACAAGCTACTAAAGATTTCGTCAAACATCTGCTTTGTTTGTTGTCTACTCTGGACAGAGGAGAGGTCAAAAGGCTTCGGCAACCTCTTTCTTTTTGGCTAAGAAGCATAATCCGCTTAGCCTATGAGACTGCTGGACAGCAGCTTCCTGAAAAGATTACAGCTCATTCCACTAGAGCTGTGGCTTCCACTTGGGCCTTTAAAAATGAGGCTTCTGTTGAACAGATTTGCAAGGCGGTCTTAGTTTCATACTTTTTCAAAATTTTGCAAATTTGATACTTTTGCTTCTTCGGAGGCTATATTTGGGAGAAAGGTTTTACAGGCAGTGGTTTCTCCATTTAATTACCTGCCTTGTCCCTCCCTTCATCCGTGTACTTTAGCTTTGGTATTGGTATCCCACAAGTAATGGATGATCCGTGGACTGGATACACCTTACAAGAGAAAACAAAATTTATGCTTACCTGATAAATGTATTTCTCTTGTGGTGTATCCAGTCCACGGCCCGTCCTGTCATTTTAAGGCAGGTAATTTTTAAATTTAAACTACAGTTACCACTGCACCCTATGGTTCCTCCTTTCTTGACTTGTTTTCGGTCGAATGACTGGCTATGACAGTTAGGGGAGGAGCTATATTACAGCTCTGCTGTGGGTGTCCTCTTGCAACTTCCTTTTGGGAATGAGAATATCCCACAAGTAATGGATGATCCGTGGACTAGATACACCACAAGATAAATACATTTATCAGGTAAGCATAAATTGTGTTTTTACAAAAAAAAAGACAAACAACAAGAAAAAAGAACAACACATACAAACAATCCAAATTTCTCAGATAATGTCACAAAAGAAGAAAACAAAACATCTTAAATAATCCTCCAATCCAATAGTGTCTAGTCAATCCTCTCATCTCACCTCAATCTCTTTCAATCAATTACCCATTCTGGTTCCAACGAGAAAAAAATAAATAAAAAAAATAAGAAAACGGATTTCCCCCTCTCCCTCCCCCCCTAATTCATCTTCATGTTAACAATTTTTTCTATGTAAAGTACAACGTCCCTGCCCTGAGAACACACAAAATCTTTCCAAATCTTACAGAAGGATTCTCCTCTTACCCCATCTAGCTTAGATTCATAAGCTGCCTTAATCGCTGTGTCTAATAGCAATTTCCTTGCTTCCGCAATAGAAGGTATTTTGTAGGTAATCCAGTTCTTAAAAATAAGTGTCCTAACGATTATTATTGCTGTTAGTATAAAATTAGCATTTCTATCCCAGGAGATGTGGCCCATCAAAAAAAGAACAGATTCCTTCGCCAACTGTATCTTTCCTTTAACTATGTTAGAGAGGAAATATACCATCTTCCAAGTCTGGATCCTGAAGACAACATTTAGGGCAGAGATTGGACACACTCTTATTCCATTTGGCCACTCTACGTGGGATTAAATAGTCCCTGTGTAACACTCTAAATTGAGTTTCTCTATAGTAAGATGAAGAAAAATGTTTTTGAATATTGTTTAAACTTTTCAGGAATATTTTATCTAAATCCACTAAATCTACCATTATTGTCCAGCGAGTTGTCAAATCTAACACCAAAGTAGTTTCTTCTAAGGACAAAAGGAATTTATAGATTAAGGACAATGATCCTCTCCCTATTTTTACAGAATCAACAAGAGGATGATCTCCCCATATCTGGGGAGCCAGCTTTATTAAATTAAGAATATAGTTTTTTACCTGTCTGAAATAGAATATATGTTTTCTTTGTACTACAGGAATTTTTTTTGAAATTTATCAAATGTATATAATTTATCAGAGTTGAAGTCGTAGAAATCCCTCAGTCAATGGTTTCTCTGGTGACCATCTTTCAAAGATGTCCACCATATTACCTAAAGGAAAGTGAGTATTACCCTTTATCTGTAGCTACTTTGAGATATTTTGCATTATTCCCAAGCGTTTAGATAAATTTCTCCAAACCCATAATATATCCCTATATAGGGGATGCTCCAGAATCCTTCCCCCCAAATCTTTGTTTGATGCAAAAATAACAAAAGTTAAAGAGAGCGGGGAGCAAACCTGATTCTCTAAGACCTCATCCGAGTATATAAAAGACCTTGATAGCAAGTCCATAGGGAATCGCAGAATGGAAGCATGGTTATACTATTCTAAGTTAGGTAGAGCCATCCCTCCTTTACAATATGGTTGGTATAGCTTAACTAGTTTCATTCTTGGTTTTCTCCCACTCCATAAGAAAAACCTCAATGATTGATTGAAACTCCATAGATCATTTTTCTTGATCAAGAAGGGAAGCATCCTCAAAGTATAAAGAATTTTCGGGATAATAAACATTTTGAAAAGGGCTATTTTACCTGTTAAGGAGACTGGGAGTGATGCCCACGATTTTATTTTATCTTTGCTATCTCCTAGAATTGTTGAAAAATTATCCTTATACCAATCTATTATATTTGCAGAGATTTTTAACCCCAAGTAGTCCATTGTTTTGGTTTCTGTGAATTGGTAAGACTGAGAATTCTCTAAATTTTATTAAAGCCAAAGAATTTTAGATTTTGTAAATTTTCAAAATTTGGTAATAAAGTAGGTAAATTTATGGCCTCAATGTTTAGGAGACAAACTAGGAGGAAACCAGTGGCAGCTTTAAAAGTAAAAGATGTAACGTATACAGAACAAGAGCAAATCTCGCAATTATTTCATAGATTTTATACTGATTTATATGCATCTCAGTGTCCAGACCAAGAAAATATTAAAAAGTTCTTAGATAAGGTCCAATTTCCTAAGGTTTCAGAAAAAGATTGCGAAGCCCTGAATCAGCCAATAACTGAAAATGAAGTTCAAAGAACAATTAGTTCTATGGCTAGAGGGAAAACTCCAGGCCCGGATAACTTACCTCTTGATTTCTACCAAATTATGTGGGTAGAAATAGGCCCTGTACTGACCGATCTGTACAATAAATATTTTAGAACAAATTGTAAGATATCTGAAAATGTTAACAGCCAATATTATTTTAATTCCAAAGACCAACAAAGATCCCTCAGACATTACCTCATATAAACCTATTTTCTCCAACATAGGTGTGTCCGGTCCACGGCGTCATCCTTACTTGTGGGATATTCTCTTCCCCAACAGGAAATGGCAAAGAGCCCAGCAAAGCTGGTCACATGATCCCTCCTAGGCTCCGCCTACCCCAGTCATTCTCTTTGCCGTTGTACAGGCAACATCTCCACGGAGATGGCTTAGAGTTTTTTAGTGTTTAACTGTAGTTTTTCATTATTCAATCAAGAGTTTGTTATTTTCAAATAGTGCTGGTACGTACTATTTACTCAGAAACAGAAAAGAGATGAAGAATTCTGTTTGTATGAGGAAAATGATTTTAGCAACCGTAACTAAAATCCATGGCTGTTCCACACAGGACTGTTGAGAGCATTAACTTCAGTTGGGGGAACAGTTTGCAGTCCTTGCTGCTTGAGGTATGACACATTCTAACAAGACGATGTAATGCTGGAAGCTGTCATTTTCCCTATGGGATCCGGTAAGCCATGTTTATTACGATTGTAAATAAGGGCTTCACAAGGGCTTATTTAGACTGTAGACATTTTTTGGGCTAAATCGATTGATATTAACACTTATTTAGCCTTGAGGAATCATTTATTCTGGGTATTTTGATATAATAATATCGGCAGGCACTGTTTTAGACACCTTATTCTTTAGGGGCTTTCCCAAAGCATAGGCAGAGTCTCATTTTCGCGCTGGTGTTGCGCACTTGTTTTTGAGAGGCATGGCATGCAGTCGCATGTGAGAGGAGCTCTGATACTTATAAAAGACTTTTGAAGGCATCATTTGGTATCGTATTCCCCTTGGGTTTGGTTGGGTCTCAGCAAAGCAGATACCAGGGACTGTAAAGGGGTTAAAGCTTAAAACGGCTCCGGTTCCGTTATTTTAAGAGTTAAAGCTTCCAAATTTGGTGTGCAATATTTTCAAGGCTTTAAGACACTGTGGTGAAAGTTTGGTGAATTTTGAACAATTCCTTCATGTTTTTTCGCAATTGCAGTAATAAAGTGTGTTCAGTTTAAAATTTAAAGTGACAGTAACGGTTTTATTTCAAAACGTTTTTTGTACTTTCTTATCAAGTTTATGCCTGTTTAACATGTCTGAACTACCAGATAGACTGTGTTCTGAATGTGGGGAAGCCAGAATTCCTATTCATTTAAATAAATGTGATTTATGTGATAATGACAATGATGCCCAAGATGATTCCTCAAGTGAGGGGAGTAAGCATGGTACTGCATCATTCCCTCCTTCGTCTACACGAGTCTTGCCCACTCAGGAGGCCCCTAGTACATCTAGCGCGCCAATACTCCTTACTATGCAACAATTAACGGCTGTAATGGATAATTCTGTCAAAAACATTTTAGCCAAAATGAACCCTTGTCAGCGTAAGCGTGGATGCTCTGTTTTAGTTACTGAAGAGCATGACGACGCTGATATTAATATCTCTGAAGGGCCCCTAACCCAATCTGAGGGGGCCAGGGAGGTTTTGTCTGAGGGAGAAATTACTGATTTAGGGAATATTTCTCAGCAGGCTGAATCTGATGTGATTACTTTTAAATTTAAATTGGAACATCTCCGCATTTTGCTTAAGGAGGTATTATCCACTCTGGATGATTGTGAAAATTTGGTCATCCCAGAGAAACTATGTAAAATGGACAAGTTCCTAGAGGTGCCGGGGCTCCCAGAAGTTTTTCCTATACCCAAGCGGGTGGCGGACATTGTTAATAAAGAATGGGAAAGGCCCGGTATTCCTTTCGTCCCTCCCCCCATATTTAAAAAATTGTTTCCTATGGTCGACCCCAGAAAGGACTTATGGCAGTCAGTCCCCAAGGTCGAGGGAGCGGTTTCTACTTTAAACAAACGCACCACTATTCCCATAGAGGATAGTTGTGCTTTCAAAGATCCTATGGATAAAAAATTAGAAGGTTTGCTTAAAAAGATGTTTGTTCAGCAGGGTTACCTTCTACAACCCATTTCATGCATTGTCCCTGTCACTACAGCCGCATATTTCTGGTTTGATGAACTGATCAAGGTGCTCGATAGTGACTCGCCTCCTTATGAGGAGATTATGGACAGAGTCAATGCTCTCAAATTGGCTAATTCTTTCACTCTAGACGCCTCTTTGCAATTGGCTAAGTTAGCGGCTAAGAATTCTGGGTTTGCTATTGTGGCGCGCAGAGCGCTTTGGTTGAAATCTTGGTCGGCTGATGCGTCTTCCAAGAACAAGCTACTAAACATTCCTTTCAAGGGGAAAACGCTGTTTGGTCCTGACTTGAAAGAGATTATCTCTGATATCACTGGGGGTAAGGGCCATGCCCTTCCTCAGGATCGGCCTTTCAAGGCAAAAAATAGACCTAATTTTCGTCCCTTTCGTAAAAACGGACCAGCCCAAGGTGCTACGTCCTCTAAGCAAGAAGGTAATACTTCTCAGGCCAAGCCAGCTTGGAGACCAATGCAAGGCTGGAACAAGGGAAAGCAGGCAAAGAAACCTGCCACTGCTACCAAGACAGCATGAAATATCGGCCCCCGATCCGGGACCGGATCTGGTGGGGGGCAGACTCTCTCTCTTCGCTCAGGCTTGGGCAAGAGATGTTCTGGATCCTTGGGCGCTAGAAATAGTCTCCCAGGGTTATCTTCTGGAATTCAAGGGACTTCCCCCAAGGGGAAGGTTCCACAGGTCTCAGTTGTCTTCAGACCACATAAAAAGACAGGCGTTCTTACTTTGCGTAGAAGACCTGTTAAAAATGGGAGTGATTCATCCTGTTCCATTGAGAGAACAAGGGATGGGGTTCTACTCCAATCTGTTCATAGTTCCCAAAAAAGAGGGAACATTCAGACCAATCCTAGATCTCAAGATCTTAAACAAATTTCTCAAGGTCCCATCTTTCAAGATGGAAACCATTCGAACTATCCTTCCTTCCATCCAGGAAGGTCAATTCATGACCACGGTGGATTTAAAGGATGCGTATCTACATATTCCTATCCACAAGGAACATCATCGGTTCCTAAGGTTTGCATTCCTGGACAAACATTACCAGTTCGTGGCGCTTCCTTTCGGATTAGCCACTGCTCCAAGGATTTTCACAAAGGTACTAGGGTCCCTTCTAGCTGTGCTAAGACCAAGGGGCATTGCAGTAGTACCTTACCTGGACGACATTCTGATTCAAGCGTCGTCCCTCCCTCGAGCAAAGGCTCACACGGACATCGTCCTGGCCTTTCTCAGATCGCACGGCTGGAAAGTGAACGTGGAAAAGAGTTCTCTATCCCCGTCAACAAGGGTTCCCTTCTTGGGAACAATTATAGACTCCTCAGAAATGAGGATTTTTCTAACAGAGGCCAGAAAGACAAAGCTCCTGGACTCTTGTCGAATACTTCATTCCGTTCCTCTTCCTTCCGTAGCTCAGTGCATGGAAGTGATCGGGTTGATGGTAGCGGCAATGGACATAGTTCCTTTTGCGCGCATTCATCTAAGACCGTTACAACTGTGCATGCTCAGTCAGTGGAATGGGGACTATACAGACTTGTCTCCAAAGATACAAGTAAATCAGAGGACCAGAGACTCACTCCGTTGGTGGCTGTCCCTGGACAACCTGTCACGAGGGATGACATTCCACAGACCAGAGTGGGTCATTGTCACGACCGACGCCAGTCTGATGGGCTGGGGCGCGGTCTGGGGATCCCTGAAAGCTCAGGGTCTTTGGTCTCGGGAAGAATCTCTTCTACCGATAAATATTCTGGAACTGAGAGCGATATTCAATGCTCTCAAGGCTTGGCCTCAGCTAGCGAGGACCAAGTTCATACGGTTTCAATCAGACAACATGACGACTGTTGCGTACATCAACCATCAGGGGGGAACAAGGAGTTCCCTAGCGATGGAAGAAGTGACCAAGATCATTCTATGGGCGGAGTCTCACTCCTGCCACCTGTCTGCTATCCACATCCCGGGAGTGGAAAATTGGGAAGCGGATTTTCTGAGTCGTCAGACATTGCATCCGGGGGAGTGGGAACTCCATCCGGAAATCTTTGCCCAAGTCACTCAACTTTGGGGCATTCCAGACATGGATCTGATGGCCTCTCGTCAGAACTTCAAAGTTCCTTGCTACGGGTCCAGATCCAGGGATCCCAAGGCGGCTCTAGTGGATGCACTAGTAGCACCTTGGACCTTCAAACTAGCTTATGTGTTCCCGCCGTTTCCTCTCATCCCCAGGCTGGTAGCCAGGATCAATCAGGAGAGGGCGTCGGTGATCTTGATAGCTCCTGCGTGGCCACGCAGGACTTGGTATGCAGATCTGGTGAATATGTCATCGGCTCCACCTTGGAAGCTACCTTTGAGACGAGACCTTCTTGTTCAGGGTCCGTTCGAACATCCGAATCTGGTTTCACTCCAGCTGACTGCTTGGAGATTGAACGCTTGATTTTATCGAAGCGAGGTTTCTCAGATTCTGTTATCGATACTCTTGTTCAGGCCAGAAAGCCTGTAACTAGAAAGATTTACCACAAAATTTGGAAAAAATATATCTGTTGGTGTGAATCTAAAGGATTCCCTTGGGACAAGGTTAAGATTCCTAGGATTCTATCCTTCCTTCAAGAAGGATTGGAAAAAGGATTATCGGCAAGTTCCCTGAAGGGACAGATTTCTGCCTTGTCGGTGTTACTTCACAAAAAACTGGCAGCTGTGCCAGATGTTCAAGCCTTTGTTCAGGCTCTGGTTAGAATCAAGCCTGTTTACAAACCTTTGACTCCTCCTTGGAGTCTCAATTTAGTTCTTTCAGTTCTTCAGGGGGTTCCGTTTGAACCCTTACATTCCGTTGATATTAAGTTATTATCTTGGAAAGTTTTGTTTTTAGTTGCAATTTCTTCTGCTAGAAGAGTTTCAGAATTATCTGCTCTGCAGTGTTCTCCTCCTTATCTGGTGTTCCATGCAGATAAGGTGGTTTTACGTACTAAACCTGGTTTTCTTCCAAAAGTTGTTTCTAACAAAAACATTAACCAGGAGATTATCGTACCTTCTCTGTGTCCGAAACCAGTTTCAAAGAAGGAACGCTTGTTGCACAATTTGGATGTTGTTCGCGCTCTAAAATTCTATTTAGATGCTACAAAGGATTTTAGACAAACATCTTCCCTGTTTGTTGTTTATTCAGGTAAAAGGAGAGGTCAAAAAGCAACTTCTACCTCTCTCTCTTTTTGGATTAAAAGCATCATCAGATTGGCTTACGAGACTGCCGGACGGCAGCCTCCCGAAAGAATCACGGCTCATTCCACTAGGGCTGTGGCTTCCACATGGGCCTTCAAGAACGAGGCTTCTGTTGATCAGATATGTAGGGCAGCGACTTGGTCTTCACTGCACACTTTTACCAAATTTTACAAGTTTGATACTTTTGCTTCTTCTGAGGCTATTTTTGGGAGAAAGGTTTTGCAAGCCGTGGTGCCTTCCATTTAGGTGACCTGATTTGCTCCCTCCCTTCATCCGTGTCCTAAAGCTTTGGTATTGGTTCCCACAAGTAAGGATGACGCCGTGGACCGGACACACCTATGTTGGAGAAAACAGAATTTATGTTTACCTGATAAATTTCTTTCTCCAACGGTGTGTCCGGTCCACGGCCCGCCCTGGTTTTTTAATCAGGTCTGATAATTTATTTTCTTTAACTACAGTCACCACGGTACCATATGGTTTCTCCTATGCTATTATTCCTCCTTAACGTCGGTCGAATGACTGGGGTAGGCGGAGCCTAGGAGGGATCATGTGACCAGCTTTGCTGGGCTCTTTGCCATTTCCTGTTGGGGAAGAGAATATCCCACAAGTAAGGATGACGCCGTGGACCGGACACACCGTTGGAGAAAGAAATTTATCAGGTAAACATAAATTCTGTTTCCCTGCTTGGCCTTGATTATAAAATTCTGATGAAGTTATTGGCCGAAAGGCTGAAACCTATACTACCAGTGATTATTCACCAGGACCACGCAGGGTTTATTATTGGAAGAGCCTCAGAGCTGAATATAAGGAAAATCTTACATGTAGTCTGTCGATATGGGGGAGACTGCTCTGCCCTGCCTGAGGCCTTCCTGCTATCCTTGGATGCAGAGAAGGCCTCCAACAGGGTGGAGTGGCCCTTCTTGCTGCAGTTTCTGGAGAAGTTTGGGTTTGTAGGACATTTTAAAGATTTCATCACAAATGTCTATTCAGACATTAAAGCTTCCATATTGATCAATAATGGTATCTCAGATTCTTTTCTATTGACAAGAGGAACCCGTCAGGGTTGCCCGATGTCTCCCTTATTGTTCGATCTGATAATGGAGCCCCTAGCTATTAGATTGAGAGAATTGCTGATTGGAATTAGTATAGGTAAGGTAATATTTAAAACGGCCCTATTTGCGGATGATCTTCTGCTTTTTGTTGCGGAACCAAAGAGTCAAATCGATGCGATTGTGAATCTTTTGGATCAATATAGTATTGTCTCAGGTTATAAAACTAATTTTACTAAATTGAGAGAATTTGTTTCTAATTCCATTCAGAAGGCTTTGTCTGTCATACCACCTTCTAATAAACGTAAAAAGGTCTTTTAAAACTTCTCATAAAATTGATGAATTTTTAAATGACCGACAGCATTCTGATTTATCTATCTCTGATGAGGATCTATCTGTTTCAGAAGATTCTGCCTCAGATATTGACACTGACAAATCTTCATACTTATTTAAAATGGAGTATATTCGTTCCTTATTAAAAGGGGTGTTGATTGCATTAGATATGGAGGAGACTAGTCCTCTTGATATTAAAACTAGTAAACGTTTACATTCGGTTTTTAAACCTCATGTTGTTATTCCAGAGGTTTTTCCAGTTCCTGATGCTATTTCAGATGTGATTTCTAGGGAATGGAATAGACTGGGTACTTCTTTTACTCCTTTTTCAAGGTTTAAGAAACTGTATCCTTTGCCGACTGATAGATTGAAGTTTTGGGAAAAGATCCCCAAAGTTCATGGGGCCATCTCTACTCTTGCTAAACGTACTACTATTCCTATGGCAGATAGTACTTCTTTTAAAGATCCTTTAGATAGGAAGCTTGAATCTTATCTAAGGAAGGCTTATTTATGTTCAGGTCATCTTCTTAGGCCTGCTATTTCTTTGGCTGATGTTGCTGCTGCTTCAACTTTTTGGTTGGAAACTTTAGCACAACAAGTACCAGATCATAATGTGTATAGCATTGTTAAGCTAATTCAACATGCTAATAATTTCATTTGTGATGCCATTTTTGATATCATTAGAATTGATAACAGATATATGTCTTTAGCTATTTTAGCTAGAAGAGCTTTATGGCTTAAATCTTGGAATGCTGATGTGACTTCTAAATCAACGTTGCTATCTCTCTCTTTTCAAGGTAATAACTTATTTGGTTCTCAGTTGGATTCTATTATTTCAACTGTCACTGTGGGGAAGGGAGCTTTTTTGCCTCAGGATAAAAAATCTAAGGGTAAATTTAAAGCTGCTAACCGTTTTCGTTCCTTTCGTCAAAATGAGGAACAGAAACCTGATCCTTCCCCTAAGGGAACGGTTTCCAATTGGAAGCCTTCTCCAGTCTGGAATAAATCAAAGCCATTTAAAAGATCTAAATCAGCCCCCAAGTCCGCATGAAGGTGCTGCCCTCATTCCAGCTCAGCTGGTAGGGGGCAGACTAAGATTTTTCAAGGATGTTTGGATCAATTCAATCCAAAATCATTGGATTCAGAACATTGTTTCTCAAGGGTACAGAATAGGTTTCAAAGTAAGACTGCCTGTGAGAAGTTTCTTTCTCTCACGCATTCCAGTGTACCCATTAAAGGCTCAGGCTTTCCTGAAGTGTGTTTCAGACCTGGAGTTATCTGGGGTAATTGTGCCAGTTCCTTTTCAGGAACGGGGTCTGGGGTTTTATTCAAAACTGTTCATTGTTCCAAAGAAGGAGAATTCTTTCAGACCAGTTCTGGATCTAAAAATTTTTAATCATTATGTAAGAATACCTACATTCAAGATGGTGACTATAAGGACTATTCTGCCTTTTGTTCAGCAAGGGCATTATATGTCTACAATAGACTTACAGGATGCGTATCTTCATATTCCGATTCATCCAGATCACTTTCAGTTCATGAGATTCTCTTTTCTAGACAAGCATTACCAATTTGTTGCTCTTCCTTTTGGCCTAGCGACAGCTCCAAGTATTTTTTTCAAAGGTTCTCGGTGCCCTACTCTCTGTAATCAGAGAGCGGGGTATTGCAGTATTTCCTTATTTGGACGATATCTTGGTACTTGCTCAGTCTTTACGTTCTGCAGAATCTCACACAAATCAACTAGTGTTGTTTCTTCAAAGACATGGTTGGAGGATCAATTTACCAAAAAGTTCTTTGATTCCTCAGACAAGGGTAACCTTTTTAGGTTTCCAGATAGATTCAGTATCCATGACTTTGTCTCTAACAGACAAGAGACGTCTGAAATTGGTTGCAGCTTGTCGGAACCTTCAGTCTCAATCATTCCCTTCAGTAGCTATGTGAATGGAGGTTTTAGGTCTCATGACTGCAGCATCGGACGCGATCCCCTATGCTCGTTTTCACATGAGACCTCTTCAGCTTTGTATGCTGAACCAATGGTGCAGGGATTATACAAAGATATCACAATTAATATTCTTAAATCCCAATGTTCGACTATCTCTGACTTGGTGGTTAGATCACCATCGTTTAGTTCAAGGAGCCTCTTTTGTTCGTCCAACCTGGACTGTGATCACAATAGATGCGAGTCTTTCAGGTTGGGGAGCTGTCTGGGGATCTCTGACAGCGCAGGGGGTTTGGAAATCTCAAGAGGCTAGATTACCAATCAATATTTTGGAACTCCGTGCTATTCTCAGAGCTTTTCAGGTTTGGTCTCTTCTGAAGAGAGAACCATTTATTTGTTTTCAGACAGACAATGTCACAACCGTGGCGTATGTCAATCATCAAGGTGGGACTCACAGTCCTCAAGCTATGAAAGAAGTGTCTCGGATACTTGCATGGGTGGAATCCAGCTCCTGTCTAATTTCTGCGGTCCATATCCCAGGTATAGACAATTGGGAAGCGGATTATCTCAGTCACCAGACTTTACATCCGAGAGAGTGGTCTCTTCGCCCAGATGTGTTTTTTCAGATTGTTCAGATGTGGGGGCTTCCAGAAATAGATCTGATGGCTTCTCATCTAAACAGGAAACTTCCCAGGTATCTATCCAGGTCCAGGGATCCTCAAGCGGAAGCAGTGGATGCGTTGACACTTCCTTGGAGTTATCAACCTGCTTATATCTTTCCTCCTCTAGTTCTTCTTCCAAGAGTGATTTCCAAAATCATAATGGAGCGTTCGTTTGTACTGCTGGTGGCTCCAGCATGGTCACACAGGTTTTGGTATGCGGATCTTGTTCGGATGTCCAGTTGCCAACCTTGGCCACTTCCGTTAAGGCCATACCTTCTATCTCAAGGCCCATTTTTCCATCAGGATCTCAAATCAAATTTGAAGGTATGGAGATTGAACGCTTAGTGCTTAGTCATAGAGGTTTCTCTGACTCAGTGATTAATACTATGTTGCAGGCTCGTAAATCTGTGTCTAGAAAGATTTATTACCGAGTTTGGAAGACTTACATTTCATGGTGTTCTTCTCATAAATTCTCTTTGCATTCTTTTAGAATTCCTAGAATTTTACAGTTTCTTCAGGATGGTTTAGATAAGGGTTTGTGTGCAAGTTCCTTGAAAGGACAAATCTCTGCTCTTTCTGTTCTGTTCCACAGAAAAATTGCTAATCTTCCTGATAATCATTGTTTTGTACAGGCTTTGGTTCGTATCAAGCCTGTCATTAAATCAATCTCTCCTCCTTGGAGTCTTAATTTGGTTCTGAAGGCTTTACAGGCTCCTCCGTTTGAGCCTATGCATTCTCTGGACATTAAATTACTTTCTTGGAAAGTATTGTTCCTTTTGGCCATCTCTTCTGCTAGAAGAGTTTCTGAATTATCTGCTCTTTCTTGTGAGTCTCCTTTTCTGATTTTTCATCAGGATAAGGCGGTTTTGCAGTCTTCATTAAAATTTTTACCTAAAGTTGTGAATTAGTGAACATTAGTAGAGAAATTGTTGTCCCTTCGTTGTGTCCTAATCCTAAGAATTCTTTGGAGAGATATTTACATTCTTTGGATGTGGTAAGAGCTTTGAAATATTATGTTGAAGCTACTAAAGATTTCAGAAAGACTTCTAGTCTGTTTGTTATCTTTTCTGGTTCTAGGAAAGGTCAGAAAGCTTCTGCCATTTTTTTGGCATCTTGGTTAAAGCTTTTGATTCATCATGGTTATTTGGAGTCGGGTAATTCCCCACCTCAGAGGATTATGGCTCATTCTACTAGGTCAGTTTCCACTTCCTGGGCTTTTAAGAATGAAGCTTCTGTTGATCAGCAACTTGGTGGTCTTTGCATACTTTTACTTAATTCTACCATTTTGATGTTTTCTCTTCTTCAGAAGCAGTTTTTGGTAGAAAAGTACTTCAGGCAGCTGTTTCAGTTTGATTCTTCTGCTTATAATTTCAGTTTTTTTCCATTATAAAGATTACAACTTTTGATTTGGGTTGTGGATTAATTTTTCAGCAGAATTGACTGTCTTTATTTTTGTCCCTCCCTCTCTTGTGACTCTTTCATATTGGCAAGAGTCCATGAGACCCACCCTTTTTATGGTGGTTAAGCCACTTCTTGGCTATTCGTTAAACTGAATTGTGGGTGTGGTGGGGGGGTGTTTTTATAGGCATTTTGAGGTTTGGGAAACTTTGCCTCTCCTGGTTGGATTGTATATCCCATACGTCACTAGCTCATGGACTCTTGCCAATATGAAAGAAATTAATTTATCAGGTAAATTCTTACATAAATTATGTTTTTTTGTTTCAACCGATGTGGCCAGGGCCGCCACCTACTGGTGTGACTCTGTCAGAGCTTATTGAGGTGAAATCTCCCCTCAAGGATATTCAGGAGAGGATTAAGGCTCTAAGAATGGCCAATTCATTTATCTGTTATGCAAATATGCAGATTATACGTTTGAATGCAAAGGCTTCAGGTTTTGCGGTTCTAGCTCGCAGAGCTCTCTGGTTGAAATCTTGGTCTGCGGATATAGTTTCTAAATCCAGACTTCTTTCCTTACCTTTCAAGGGGAAAGTTTTGTTTTGTCAGGTCTGGACTAAGGGACGGCAGTCCTCTACTTTTCGTTCCTTTCGTTCGGACAAGTCCTAAAGATCTTAATCGTCCTCCAAGCCTGAGCATTCCAAGAGTACCAGGAAGCCTGCTCAGTCCTGGAATAAGTCCAAGCAGACTAAGAAGCCCGCAGATAGCAAATCTGCATGAAGAGAAGGCCCCCGATCCGGGACCGGATCCAGTAGGGGGCAGACTGTCATTTTTCGCAGACGCTTGGTTTTAGGATGTTTATGACCCTTGGTTACTGGAGGTTGTATCTCATAGGTACAGGATAGGTTTCAAATCTCATCTGCCCAGGGGCAGATTCCTCCTCTCCAGACTGTCTACAAGTACAGAAAAGAGGACAGCCTTTTTTAGATTGTGTAAGGAAACTTTCCTCCTCAGGAGTATTAGTCCTGATACCTGCATCAGAAAGAGGTCTGGGGTTCTATTCAAACCTCTTTGTGGTTCCCAAAAAAGAGGGAACTTATCGTCCAATTCTGGACTTAAAGTATCTGAACAAATTTATAAGCGCCCCCTCCTTCAAGATGGGGACGATCAGATCAATCATTCCCCTGGTTCAGGAAGGACAATTTATGACTACTATCGATCTGAAGGATGCAAACCTGTATGTTCCGATCCACAAGGATCATTTTCTGTTCCTAAGGTTTGCTTTTCTGGATCAGCATTTCCAGTTCATAGCACTTCTGTTTGGCTTAGCTACTGTACCCAGGGTCCTAGGTGCTCTTATTGCGGTGGCCAGTACTCAAGGAATTGCAATAGCTCCGTATCTGGACGATATTTTGGTACAGGCAGCATCTTTTCGTCTGGCAACGGAACACTTGGAATTTCTTCTGAGTCTTCTTCGGTCTCATGGATGGAGGATAAACTTGGAAAAAGAGTTTTCTTACTCCAAATACTAGGGTGAATTTCCTGGGTACGGTTATAGATTCCATGAGGATTTGTCTAACAGATCAGAGACGTCACAAGCTGACATCAGCGTGCCTTGCCCTCTAGGCCGCCTTAAGACCTTCGGTGGCCCAATGCGTGGAGGTGATTGGACTCATGGTGTCTTGTATGGACATTATTCCGTCTCAGAACTTTACAACTATGCATGTTGAGTCAGATCGTATTAGACAGCCTGGCTTTGTCAAGATCACCTGTCTCAAGGCACGTGCTCCTTGAGACCGTCCTGGGAGGTTGTGACTACGGACGCCATCCTTTCAGGCTGGGGAGCAGTTTGGGGTGCTAGGAAGGCACAAGGTTTATGGACTCAGGCGGAGTCCTCTCTTCCATTAATATTTTGGAACTGCGGGCAATCTTCAATGCGCTAAAGGCTTGGCCCCTTCTGGGTTCTCCAGATTCCAATCAGACAACATCAGGGAGGACCGAGAAGTTCCTTGGCTATGAGAGAGGTGTCTCCAATCCTGGAATGGGCAGAAACCCACAGTTGTGTGCTGTCAGCGATCCACATTCCGCGTGTGGACAAGCAGACAATCTTTTCACCCAGGGTAATGTTTTCTTCACCCCCGAGATGTTTAGAGAGATTTGCAGCAGATGGGGGATGCCGGTGATAGATCTTATGGCCTCTTCTCAATGTCAAACTACCCAGGTACGGGTCGAGATTGAGGGATCCTCAAGCAGAGTTAATACACGCTCTGATAGTTCCATGGAGGTTCAGACTCATATGTCTATTTCCTCCATTGCCTCTTTTCCCTCGTGTAATGGCCCGCATCAAGCAGGAGCTCGCATCAGTGATCCTAATTGCTCCTTCCTGGCACGAAGGACTTGGTTTGGGGATCTGGTGAGAATGTCTTCTTATTCTCCGTGGAGGTTACCTTGGCGCAGGGACCTGCTGATTCAGGGTCCTTTCCTACATCAAAATCTAGCTTCTCTGAGGCTGACTGCGTTGAGGATTGAACGCTTAGTCTTAAGAGAGGATTCTCTGAGATTCTTTTTAGACACTTTGATTCAGGCTCGTAAGCTTACGTGCACTGGTGTGAGGAGCGTGGGTTTTCTTGCCATAAGGTAAAAGTTTTCAGAATTTTATCTTTTCTCCAAGATGGAGAAGAGTCCATCTGCCAGTTCTCTGAACGGTGTTGCTGCACAACAGATTAGCTAAGCTTCCAGACCTGCAGTCCTTTGTGAAGGCTCTGACTAGAATCAGACCTCTGTTTCAATCTGTGACTCAGCCTTGAAGTCTAAATCTTGTTCTTCGAGTTTTGCAGCAGGCTCCGTTTGAGCCCATGCATACTTTTGACATTAAACTGTTATCTTGGAAAGTTTTGTTTCTATTAGCGATTGCTTCTGCTCGCAGAGTCTCTGAGATCTCGGCTTTACAGTGTGACCTACCTTACTTAGTTTTTCATGCCGATAAGGCAGTTTTGCGTACTAGGCTAGGTTTCCTTCCTAGGTGGTGCCAGATCGTAACATCAATCAAGAGATTGTTGTTCCTTCCTTGTGTCCCAATCCTTCAGCGAAGGAACGTTTGCTTCACAATATGGATGTGGTTCGTGCTTCAGGCTACTATGGAATTCCGACAATCTTCATCTTTGTTTGTTTTCGGAATCCATCTGGATGCAGCGTAGGCAAACAAAGCCTTAAAAAAAACACACACACACCGCCCGCAAGAAAACAAACCGCCCGTTTTATGAAAAAAAAATACCCGCCCACAAGAAATATTAAGAAAAAATAAACCTAACCACCCATACGAAGTATTAACAAAATACATAAATTACACTATTAACCCTTAAACTAACTAACTAGTTATACTATTAACCCCTAAACCGACAAACCCCCACATCACAATAAACCTAATTAACCTATTAACCCCTAAACCACCAACCCCCTTCATCACAATAAACCTAATAAACCTAATTAACCTATTAACTCCTAAACCGCCAACCCCCACAATTTAAATAACTAATTTAATTACTAAGCACCCTAACCTAACACCACCTAAATTAACTCCAATTACTACTAAATTACAATTAAATTAAAAAATCCTAACATTAAATTACAAAAAATAAAAGTCTAACATTACGGAAAAAAATAATCAAAAATAAAAAAATTAAACCTAATCCCTATTAAAATAAAAAAGCCCACCCAAAATAAAAACACCCCCTAATCTAAACTAAACTACCAATAGCCCTTAAAAGGGCCTTTAGTAGGGCATTGCCCTAAGTTAAACAGCTCTTTTATGTTTAAAAAATACTAAGGCGTGTCTCTGGGCAGCACCTTGAGTGGTAGCAATATTGGGAGCTCCGTGTGGATCACTGCTAATCTGCCTATTAACAGTGAATTAAATGAACATCTAGCTATACTGACTTCATATATGATTACTATAGAGTAAGTTAAAGAATCTGAAGTATTTTGTTTTTGAGCATTCTACCGTCGCATACCAATCCGGAGCGTTGAGGCCTAAGGCAAGCTCTTCACAGAGTGGCTCTCAACACCCCCCCCTGGTAAGAATTCAGGCCGGGTAAACAGTGTACAGTCACTGCATGATATAATCTAAGTGGAATCAACACTACTTAAGCCTATCCCAACAACTGTTACAGTACAGGAAAAGATTTTTGGAAACTTGAGTGCCTCCTTCACCAATACGCAACTACTAAAGATGGCGTTTGGCGCTGAGACAATACTTGCAGCCGTGACAAGGATGCTGCAGGATCATCATGAACAGTTACAAAAGTCCTGGGAAGCCGAGTATGGAGGTCTTCGTAAGCTGATCAGACAGGTTGGGCACCACCATACGAAGTCAAGAGACCTTGCAGAGAATACCGATAAAGACGCAAGCCTTAAGGAGCCTACTACGAGTTTAACGGACACAGCACCCCCAACCCAGGCTCTGACTATGACTGCAACGCTCCGGAATAGATCCGCTGAGAACCCCCAAGTCATGGTCGAATTTCTAGATGCGGCTCAGTTCACTAGTGCGAGACATATGCAGGCCTCCAGGCCACAGCTGATCGCGACTGAAACTGCAGGCGCGGCCAACACTGAAGAGATTGTCGCACTCTCAGGCCCTAACATAACTTACCTAGCACTTCACCTCAACGATGTCAAAGAGAGGTGGGTGACAGGAGGGTCGCTGACACTGGCTGAGGTTGAACTTACATTTCCTATGAAGAGCGCTATTGTGAGGACCTGGGCTGCAGAGGTGGAGCTCTTGGATCTACATAACTGTCTCCCGGTGAAAAGGGTGAGTCCGAGGGATCAGCCTTCAGTCTGGGTCGCTGCTAAGGGATCAGCCTTCAATCTGGGTCGCTGCTAAGGGATCAGGCCATGGATTGTGGGGAAGCAGTATACAGCTGCCGACCTTTTGATCCTGGAGGCTATCAGCCATGTTCTCTTATCTTTCCAAGCTTCCCACTTCGCTGAGCCTTCAGTAGGTGACAGAAAGGGTTACTTACGGACTGACAGGTCACAGCCGCAGCACACAGAATTTCATAATACCCTCTTCAGATGGACTGGAAAATGAAGTTAGTATACAATTACCTTCAAAATAGACTTTACAATATGCTCAGCTGTGGCCTTATACTTGCGATACAGATGAGTGTTTTTTCTTTTTAAGTGGGGACCTGAGCTATTGGGGTCTATATAACTGTTCATTGCTGTGCCTAGCTGTGCTAGGACTGGACTTGTGTAATTCAGTAACACTCTACTGCAAGTCTTTCTGTGCATGTCTGTTCACCTTTAACCCTTCACCCATAATTGGCGTCATCCTTTTGAGACACTGAACGCACGTTGCAGCAGCCGGACCTTGGACTACTGGTACACGGACATTTGTGTAACGGCCAGTATATACTGCGCCAGTATAACTATCATTCTGATATAAATGCACTGCTAACGGCTCATCATATGTTTATTAACTCTGTGTCAGCCTTTATTAACTCTGTTGTAGCGCATAACATAAATAGCTGCTGCGGACAGGAGGTATAACTCTGTGTCAGCGTAACTAGAAGGCTATAAATGCACTGTCTAAATCGGCGTATGTTATACTCCTTATAATATGTTTCAGAATGCACTATCCTGGGGTAAAAATAATGCTCAGATAAATGCACAAGATGGCTACAGTTGCTGCTGAAAGGGGGCAACATTGTCCTGGGGTAAAAGTAATGTATTAGCATAACTCTGTGTTAGCGTTCCAATATGTCTCAGAATGAATTGTCCTTTTTGACTGTTCAAATATGTCTCAGACTGCTAAAGATTTAGTACATATTGACTCAGCCCAACATTAACGCAGCCCAATATCAGTTAACATTCCCCCTGCTTTTGATATACCCAGGAGCTGCTTGTTTCAATAATTCACTAATATCTACCCAGGTGCTGCTTGTTTAAAGGGACAGTCTACACCAACATTGTTCTTATTTAAAAAGATGGCTAATCCCTTTATAACCCATTCCCCGTTTTTGCATAACCAACACAGTTATATTAATATACTTTTACCTCTGTGATTACTTTGTATCTAAGTCTCTGCAAACAGCCTCCTTATCTATGTGTTTTGACAGACATGCAGTGTAGTCAATCAGTGAAGACTCCTAAATAACTTCACGGGAGTGAGCACAATGTTATCTATATGACACACATGAACTAACACTGTTTAACTGTGAAAAACTTTCAAAATGCTCTGAGCTAAGAGGTGGTTTTAAACGGTTTAGAAATCAGTTTCAGCCTAGCTTTTCAAAAATACCACCAAGGGAACAAAGCAAATTTGATGATAAAAGTAAATTGGAAAGTTGTTTAACCCCTTAATGACCGAGGACGTGCAGGGTACGTCCTCAAAAAAAAGGCAGTTAACGCCTGAGGACGTACCCTGCAGGTCCTCGGTGTGGAAAGCAGCTGGAAGCGATCCTGCTCGCTTCCAGCTGCTTTCCGGTTATTGCAGTGATGCCTCGATATCGAGGCATCCTGCAATAACCATTTTTAGCCATCCGGTGCAGAGAGAGCCACTCTGTGGCCCTCTCTGCACCGGACATTAACGGCTATGTTCGTTGGTGGGTGGGAGCCGGTGTGGGAGGTGGGTGGCGGCCATCGATGGCCTTTGTGATGCGGAGGGGGGCGGGATCGGGGGCGGGGACGACCGGGGGGACGCGCACGGACGCGCGCACGTGCACGGGGAGGCCGGGCGGGCGCGTGCACGGGGAGGGAGCGGGTGGGAACCACTACGCTACAGAAAGTTTTTTCTTAGAAGTGGGGATCAAAGGGGTTTATATATTTATTTGTTGATCGGTTTGGCTGGTGGGGTATTGGACTGTGGGGGGGAAGCTACACTACAGAAACAAATAAAAAAAAATAATAAAAAAAACATTTTTATTTGCAAACTGGGTACTGGCAGACAGCTGCCAGTACCCAAGATGGCCCCAATAAGGCAGAGGGGGAGGGTTAGGGAGCTATTTTGGGGGGGATCAGGGAGGTTGGGGGCTAAGGGGGGACCCTACATAGCAGCATATGTAAATATTTTTTTTTTTTTTTTTAATACCTTTTATTTTAGTACTGGCAGACTTTCTGCCAGTACTTAAGATGGCGGGGACAATTGTGGGGTGGGGGAGGGAAGAGAGCTGTTTGGGAGGGATCAGGGGGTGGGATGTGTCAGGTGGGAGGCTGATCTCTACACTAAACCTAAAATTAACCCTGCAAGCTCCCTACAAACTACCTAATTAACCCCTTCACTGCTGGCCATAATACACATGTGATGCGCAGCAGCATTTAGCGGCCTTATAATTACCAAAAAGCAACGCCAAAGCCATATTTCTGAACAAAGGGGATCCCAGAGAAGCATTTAAAACCATTTGTGCCATAATTGCACAAGTTGTTTGTAAATAATTTTAGTGAGAAACCTAAAGTTTGAAAAAGTGAACAATTTTTTTTTATTTGATTGCTTTTGGCGGTGAAATGGTGGCATGAAATATACCAAAATGGGCCTAGATCAATACTTGGGGTTGTCTACTACACTACACTAGAGCTAAAATTAACCCTAGAAGCTCCCTACATGCTCCCTAATTAACCCATTCACTGCTGGGCATAATACACGTGTGGTGCGCAGTGGCATTTAGCAGCCTTCTAATTACCAAAAAGCAAAGCCAAAGCCATATATGTCTGCTATTTATGAACAAAGGGGATCCCAGAGAAGCATTTACAACCATTTATTCCATAATTTCATGAGTTGTTTGTAAATAATTTCAGTGAGAAACCTAAAGTTTGTGAAAAAGTAAAAAAAATTTTTTATTTGATCGCATTTGGCGGTGAAATGGTGGCATGAAATATACCAAAATGGGCCTAGATCAATACTTTGGGATGTCTTCTAAAAAAAAATATATACATGTCAATGGATATTCAGGGATTCCTGAAAGATATTAGTGTCCCAATGTAACTAGCGCTAATTTTGAAAAAAAGTGGTTTGGAAATGGCAAAGTGCTACTTGTATTTATTGCCCTATAACTTGCAAAAAAAGCAAAGAACATGTAAACATTGGGTATTTCTAAACTCAGGACAAAATTTAGAAACTATTTAGCATGGGTGTTTTTTGGTGGTTGTAGATGTGTAACAGATTTTGGGGGTCAAAGTTAGAAAAAGTGTGTTTTTTTCCATTTTTTCCTCATATTTTATAATATTTTTTATAGTAAATTATAAGATATGATGAAAATAATGGTATATTTTGAAAGTCCATTTAATGGCGAGAAAAACGGTATATAATATGTGTGGGTACAGTAAATGAGTAAGAGGAAAATTACAGCTAAACACAAACACCGCAAAAATGTAAAAATAGCCTTGGTCCCAAACGGACAGAAAATTGAAAAGTGCTATGGTCATTAAGGGGTTAAAACTGCATGCCATATCTGAATCATGAATGTTTAGTTTTGACTTTACTGTCCCTTTAAGTAACTCACTAATATGTCTCAGACTGCTAAAGAGATAGAACACATTAACTGTTGCTGCTGAAAGAGGGCATAACCCTATGCTAGCGTTCAAATATGTTTCTGTTCAAATATGTCTCAGACTGCTAAAGATTCAGAACACATTAATTCAACTCAATATCAGTTAACACTCCCCCTGCTTTTAGTATACACAGGAGCTGCTTGTTTAAATAATACAATAATATACACCCAGGTGCTGCTTGTTTAAGTAACTCACTCACTGTGTATTAATCTCCATATAATACTCTCAGTAACTCCTTTATAATTATACTAGTCCTAAAGCCCGTTCACACGGGCCATGTTTTGCAGTACAGCTCTCTCTCTCTCTCTCTCTCTCTCTCTCTCTCTCTCTCTCTCTCTCTCCTGTTTCAATTGCGGAGGTGCGCGTGCGAAGGTCTATGCTCAGCTGTGCGCTGCTTAAACTACGGAGGTGCGCGTGCAGGGATCTAAGGCCAAGTGTTTGTCTCTACTGCGCATGACGGCTTCAAACAAACACTTGGCCTTTTATAATATAGGATTACTGGTGCTTGTTTAAGTAACTCACTATATGTAAGTGTTGATTACCTACCTTCTTCAATTACATCCTGGGTCCAAGAGTGGCCCACTGTCCTTGTTCTCCATTCCCCCAAGGCCCCTGCTACGGCAAAGTTATATTTCAGGAGGTCCAAGAGTGGCCTTTATATTTCTCTAGGAGCATGCGTTATGTCTTTGAGTTAATATTCTCTAATGGGGATGCTATATAACAGAAAACATGAGGTTACATTTTCTTATCTCTATTCGCATGTCTAGATAATAATTGTCTTCCTTGTACGACAAGACTATATCTGGTGATATTGAATATATTAATATTTTGTTTTTATTTATATTCTTCTCCCAGTGTTAATGTGATTCCTCTCTGTACTTACATGTCTTGCGAATTATTGCTTGAATTGTTAAATTATACATTATACCTCAATAAAAAAAAAAATACTAAGTCCCCCTTAACAGTAAAAATCCCCCACCCACAAAACCCCCCAAAATAAAAAAAACCTAACACTAAAAAAAACATTAAATCCCTAATCTAAAAAAAAAATAATAAAAAAAAAATATTAGAAATATAACCCCCGAATAGGTACTCACCGTTCCTGAAGTCCAGCAGGGAAGGTCTTCTTCCAGGCGGCTCCGTCATTTTCTATCTTCATCCGGAGCGAAGGTGGCGCAGTGCGGAGCTGGCTTCCCCGATGCACGGATCTTCAGCGGCGGTCGTCACCGGCGGTGGTCCAAAGCGGTGTGAGGCTCCTCTTCATGTGATCGTCCACCGAACACTGAAGATTAAATGCAAGGTACCCCATATTTATTGGGGTACCTTGCATTCCTATTTTCTGAAATGTTGAAATCAGCCAATACGATGAGAGCTACTGAAATCTTATTGGCTGATTTGAACAGCCAATAGGATTTCAGTAGCTCTAATCCTATTGGCTGATTTCAAAATTTCAGCCAATAGGTATGCTAGTTACCCCAAATTGAATGTGGTACCTTTCATTCAATTTTCAGTGTATGCCAGAGATTGAATGAAGAGGTGCCTCCACGCCGCTGAGGACCGCCACTCCAGATCCGCGCATTGGGAAAGGCAACTCCGCGCCGCCTTCACTCCGTATGCAGATTGAAGATGATGGAGCCGCCTGGAAGAAGACCTTCACCGCCTGACTTCAGGAACGGCTTAGTTTTAGGATTTTTTTTTTCTTTTTCTAAAAACATACAAATGCCCCTTTAGGGGCAATGGGTAGCTTAGGTTTTTTTAGTGTTGTTTTTTTTTTTATTTTAGGGGGGTTGGTTGGATGGGGGTTTTACTGTTAGGGCGTAATGTTTAACTTAGGGCAATGCCCTACAAAAGGCCCTTTTAAGCTTAGTGATTTTTTATTTTTTAAACATAGATTGCCCTCTGGGCTGGCTTATCGCCTAGTATCTTATTAAATAATTTTGTGTTAGTTTCCTATGATTTAGCACCCTCTGGTTACTTATATTTCTCAGTAATATTCATCTGTTTTCTGAGTGTATATTAGATGTTACCTACCAAGTCATGATATATATATATATATATATATATATATATATATATATATATATATATATATATATATATATATATATATAAAATCTATGTGTTTCACTTTTTATTGCAAAAAAGTAAAAGTTAAAGGGACACTGAACCCTATTTTTTTCTTTTGTGATTCAGATAGAGCATGCAATTTTAAGCAACTTTCTAATTTACTCCTATTATCAAATTTTCCTCATTCTCTTGGTATCTTTATTTGAAATGCAAGAATGTAAGTTTAGATGCCGGCCCATTTTTGGTTAACAACCTGTGTTGTTCTTGCTGATTGGTGGATAAATTCATCCACCAATAAAAAAGTGCAATCCAGAGTTCTGAACTAATTAAAAAACTTAGATGTCTTCTTTTTCAAATAAAGATAGCAAGAGAACAAAGAAAAATTGATCATAGGAGTAAATTAGAAAGTTGTTTAAAATTGCATGCTCTATCTGAATCACGATAGAAAAAAAATTGGTTGTGTCCCTTTAAGTTTTAATTTACATTTTGGCTAACCCTGTATCCCATATATTATGTAACCCAATAACCCCCCCCAATATGGTTTTGTAGTGTGCCACAATAGTAGTGCTTAGTTTATTCTTTTTTTTTTCATTACTCATACTTAGGCGCTACCCCACTATAGGCACCTTGTCCCACCTAAGGAGGGATAGGGGTTTGTGTATTATACCCTTACCTCCCTGACCACTATCAGGGATTTTTTGCTATTACTTCAGGTGTCAGCAAGCCCGTTTAGAATGTTGGAACCAGACAAATAATAAGTCTCTTAATGATATCTGAATTAAATTGTGTATTGGCATACCCGTATTTGTGAGCATATATATATCCTATGCTTATTTTTTCACATCCCCTGCTTAAATGGATTATTGCTGATATAAGAAGACAGAAAAGACAGATGCCACATACAGTATTCACTATAGAGAGTGAAGTGTCAGATAATGAGGCATTGTGGCCCCTTTAATATTCTCTTGGTATTCATTATTAAAGGGGCAGTAGTGCACTGCAGTGTTAATTTCGTCGACTAAAACTAGACTAAAATGAGTATAAAACTAAAGAAATTCTGATGACTAAAATACGACTAAAACTAAAATGGCATTTTAGTCAAAAGACTATGACTAAAACTAAATCAAAATGACATTTTAGTCAAAAGACTATGACTAAAACTAAATCAAAATTTGCTGACAAAAACATTTTATGCAAGGTGTTATAATAAATCCATATCTAATTACTGCTCTTTTGTCAAATTTTCTAAACTTAATTTTATTACATTTTAAGATAAATAATGAATTTGAAAGTTCTAGAGCAGTGCTAATATTGTTGCCAAATTGATTCTTCCTATAGAAATAAGCATAACCAATGAGTATGGGTTTAAGTTATGCTGTGCCTGTGCTAGCTGCAGAAACTTGATACTTGTTTTAATTATTAACAGAGAGCTGTTAAAGTTTTTATATTGGTTATATGTGCAATACAGACAATATAGATTACAGTTTTTTTTATATTTTAAAGTTGCACTTCTGTTTGTTTATGAAACTTGGTTTTATTTAATTTTAAGTTTAATTAAGATTTTATATATTACAAGGGATAAATCTGTGTCTGTATTGCATGTTGTAAACCTTAATACCATAAATAATAACTCTGGAGTATATCATCAGTTTGCAAATTATAGATAAATGCTTAAATAATGGATTACACTTTAACTAAACCCCTTAGATTTTAGTCGACTAAAATCTACTGGCGATTTAGTCGACTAAAATCAACTGGCGATTCATTCGACTAAAACTAAACTAAAACTAAAACAATTCAGATGACTAAAATACGACTAAAACTAAAATGGCATTTTAGTCAAAAGACTAAAACTAAGACTAAATTGAAATTTGCCGTCAAAATTAACACTGGTGTACTGAAGCTGAACATGTCTGGTGAGCCAATGACATTAGGTAAATATGTGCAGCCACCAATCAGCAGCTAGCTTCCAGTAATATAGTGTTGCAGTGAGCCTACTTAGGTATGCATTTCAACAACGGATACCAAGAGAATAAATAAAATTATATAATACATGTAAATTTGAAAGTTGCATGCTCTATCTTAAAGGGACATGAAACCCAAACATTTTCTTTCATGATTTAAAAAGAGCATGTGATTTTAAAAAGTTTCCAATTTACTTCTATTATTTAACTTGATTCCTTCTCCTGTTATCCTTTGCTGAAAGGGTTATCTAGGAAAGCTCAAGAGCAGCAAAGAACCTAGGTTCCAGCTTCTAATTGGTGGCTGCATATATATACTGATTGTCATTGGCTCACCCATTTGAGCAGTTAGAAACCAGTAGTGCATTGCGGCTCTTTCAACAAATGATACCAAGAGAATAAAGCAAATTTGATAATAGAATTAAACTGAAAAGTTGTTTTAAATTGTATGTTCTACCTAAATCATGAAAGAAAATGTTTGGGTTTCATGTCCCTTTAAAAATGAAAGTTTAATTTTGACTTTAATGTTCCTTTAATACTGAGGGAACTAGTATTTTTCTCCTCGTCTAGTAACCTGTACTGAGATGTTTTGCAGCCCTGGTTATAAGACATATTTGTGTGCTGCAAGCCAAAACTGAATACGTAGATAAAGCTTACATTCTGGTTGCTTATACACATATATTTACTGTTTTTTTTTAATACATTTTCAATTTTCTTCTGTTATGTGTGATCAGTCCACGGGTCATCATTACTTCTGGGATATTATCTGCTCCCCTACAGGAAGTGCAAGAGGATTCACCCAGCAGAGTTGCTATATAGCTCCTCCCCTCTACGTCACCTCCAGTCATTCTCTTGCACCCAAAGACTAGATAGGAGGTGTGAGAGGACTATGGTGATTATACTTAGTTTTTAGAACTTCAATCAAAAGTTTGTTATTTTACAATAGCACCGGAGCGTGTTATTACCTCTCTGGCAGAGTTTGAAGAAGAATCTACCAGAGTTTTTCTTATGATTTTAACCGGAGTAGTTAAGATCATATTGCTGTTTCTCGGCCATCTGAGGGAGGTAAAAACTTCAGATCAGGGGACAGCGGGCAGTTGAATCTGCATTGAGGTATGTAGCAGTTTTTATTTTCTGAATGGAATTGATGAAAAAATCCTGCCATACCGTTATAATGAACATGTATGTATGCTCTACACTTTAGTATTCTGGGGATGGTATTTCACCGGAATTACTCTGTAAAAGTACATTAAACCTTTTATTAGGTATTTTTCATGTTAAACGTTTTTGCTGGAATGTAGAATCGTTTGCATTAATGAGGTACTGAGTGAATAAATATTTGGGCATTATTTTTCCACTTGGCAGTTTGCTTGTTTTAATTATGACAGTTTCGTTTCTCTCTCACTGCTGTGTGTGAGAGGGAGGGGCCGTTTTTGGCGCTCTTTGCTACGCATCAAAAATTTCCAGTCAGTTACTCTTGTATTTTCTGCATGATCCGGTTCATCTCTAACAGAACTCAGGGGTCTTCAAACTTCTTTGAAGGGAGGTAGATTCTCTCAGCAGAGCTGTGAGACTTATATAGTGACTGTGATTTAAAACGTTGCTCTGTAATTTTTATGTTTAAAATTTAATTAGTGTTATTTTACTAATGGGAACAAACCTTTGCTAAAAAGTTGTGTTGTTTGTAAAGAGTGATGCTATAACTGTTTTTCAGTTCATTATTTCAACTGTCATTTAATCGTTTAGTGCTTCTTGAGGCACAGTACGTTTTTGTTAAATAAAATTGTAACCGAGTTGCATGTTTATTGCTAGTGTGTTAAACATGTCTGATTCAGAGGAAGATACCTGTGTCATTTGTTCCAATGCCAAGGTGGAGCCCAATAGAAATTTATGTACTAACTGTATTGGCCAATCTGTACAAATTGAACAAATTTCACCAAACAGCGAGGGGAGAGTTATGCCGACTAACTCGCCTCACGTGTCAGTACCTGCATCTCCCGCCCGGGAGGTGCGTGATATTATGGCGCCTAGTACATCTGGGCAGCCATTACAGATAACATTACAAGATATGGCTACTGTTATGACTGAAGTTTTGGCTAAATTACCAGAACTAAGAGGCAAGCGTGATCACTCTGGGGTGAGAACAGAGTGCGCTGATAATTCTAGGGCCATGTCTGATACTGCGTCACAGCTTGCAGAGCATGAGGACGGAGAGCTTCATTCTGTAGGTGACGGTTCTGATCCAAGCAGATTGGATTCAGATATTTCAAATTTTAAATTTAAATTGGAAAACCTCCGTGTATTACTAGGGGAGGTCTTAGCAGCTCTTAACGATTGTAACACTGTTGCAATACCAGAGAAAATGTGTAGGTTGGATAAATACTTTGCGGTACCGGCGAGTACTGACGTTTTTCCTATACCTAAGAGATTAACTGAAATTGTTACTAAGGAGTGGGATAGACCCGGTGTGCCGTTCTCACCCCCTCCAATATTTAGAAAGATGTTTCCAATAGACGCCACCACACGGGACTTATGGCAAACGGTCCCTAAGGTGGAGGGAGCAGTTTCTACTTTAGCTAAGCGTACCACTATCCCGGTGGAGGATAGCTGTGCTTTTTCAGATCCTATGGATAAAAAATTAGAGGGTTACCTTAAGAAAATGTTTGTTCAACAAGGTTTTATATTGCAACCCCTTGCATGCATCGCGCCGATTACGGCTGCGGCAGCATTTTGGATTGAGTCTCTGGAAGAGAACCTTAGTTCAGCTACGCTGGACGACATTACGGACAGGCTTAGAGTCCTTAAACTAGCTAATTCATTCATTTCGGAGGCCGTAGTACATTTAACCAAACTTACGGCTAAGAATTCAGGATTCGCCATTCAGGCACGTAGGGCGCTGTGGCTAAAATCCTGGTCGGCTGATGTAACTTCTAAGTCCAAATTACTTAATATACCTTTCAAGGGGCAAACTTTATTTGGGCCCGGTTTGAAAGAAATTATTGCTGACATTACAGGAGGTAAGGGCCACGCTCTACCTCAAGACAAAGCCAAAGCTAAGGCTAGACAGTCTAATTTTCGTCCCTTTCGGAATTTCAAAACAGGAACAGCATCAACTTCCACTGCACCAAAACAGGAAGGAGCTGTTGCTCGTTACAGACAAGGCTGGAAACCTAACCAGTCCTGGAATAAGGGCAAGCAGGCCAGGAAACCTGCTGCTGCCCCTAAGACAGCATGAACCGAGGGCCCCCGATCCGGGACCGGATCTAGTGGGGGGCAGACTCTCTCTCTTCGCCCAGGCTTGGGCAAGAGATGTCCAGGATCCCTGGGCGCTAGAGATCATATCTCAGGGATACCTTCTAGACTTCAAATTCTCTCCCCCAAGAGGGAGATTTCATCTGTCAAGGTTGTCAACAAACCAAATAAAGAAAGACGCGTTTCTACGCTGTGTACAAGATCTATTATTAATGGGAGTGATCCATCCGGTTCCGCGGTCGGAACAAGGACAAGGGTTTTACTCAAACCTGTTTGTGGTTCCCAAAAAAGAGGGAACTTTCAGGCCAATCTTGGATTTAAAGATCCTAAACAAATTCCTAAGAGTTCCATCGTTCAAAATGGAAACTATTCGGACAATCTTACCCATGATCCAAGAGGGTCAGTACATGACCACAGTGGATTTAAAGGATGCTTACCTTCACATACCGATTCACAAAGATCATTACCGGTATCTAAGGTTTGCCTTCTTAAACAGGCATTACCAGTTTGTAGCCCTTCCATTCGGATTGGCTACGGCTCCAAGAATCTTCACAAAGGTTCTGGGTGCCCTTCTGGCGGTACTAAGACCGCGAGGAATTTCGGTAGCTCCGTACCTAGACGACATTCTGATACAAGCTTCAAGCTTTCAAACTGCCAAGTCTCATACAGAGTTAGTTCTGGCATTTCTAAGGTCGCATGGATGGAAAGTGAACGAAAAGAAGAGTTCTCTCTTTCCTCTCACAAGAGTTCCATTCTTGGGGACTCTTATAGATTCTGTAGAAATGAAGATTTATCTGACAGAAGACAGATTAACAAAGCTTCTAAATGCATGCCGTGTCCTTCATTCCATTCAACTCCCGTCAGTAGCTCAATGCATGGAGGTGATCGGCTTAATGGTAGCAGCAATGGACATAGTACCCTTTGCACGCCTACATCTCAGACCGCTGCAATTGTGCATGCTGAGTCAGTGGAATGGGGATTACTCAGATTTGTCCCCCACTCTGAATCTGGATCAAGAGACCAGAAACTCTCTTCTATGGTGGCTTTCTCGGCCACATCTGTCCAGGGGGATGCCATTCAGCAGGCCGGACTGGACAATTGTAACAACAGACGCCAGCCTACTAGGTTGGGGCGCTGTCTGGAATTCTCTGAAGGCTCAGGGACAATGGAGTCAGGAGGAAAGTCTCCTGCCAATAAACATTCTGGAATTGAGAGCAGTTCTCAATGCCCTTCTAGCTTGGCCCCAGTTAAAAACTCGGGGGTTCATCAGGTTTCAGTCGGACAACATCACGACTGTAGCTTACATCAACCATCAGGGAGGGACAAGAAGCTCCCTAGCAATGATGGAAGTATCAAAGATATTTCGCTGGGCAGAGTCTCACTCTTGCCACCTGTCAGCAATCCACATCCCGGGAGTAGAGAACTGGGAGGCGGATTTCTTGAGTCGCCAGACTTTTCATCCGGGGGAGTGGGAACTTCATCCGGAGGTCTTTGCCCAAATACTTCGACGTTGGGGCAAACCAGATATAGATCTCATGGCGTCTCGCCAGAACGCCAAACTTCTTCGCTACGGATCCAGATCCAGGGATCCGGGAGCGGTTCTGATAGATGCTTTGACAGCACCTTGGAACTTCAGGATGGCTTATGTGTTTCCACCCTTCCCGCTGCTTCCTCGATTGATTGCCAAAATCAAACAGGAGAGAGCATCAGTGATTCTAATAGCACCTGCATGGCCACGCAGGACTTGGTATGCAGATCTAGTGGACATGTCATCCTGTCCGCCTTGGTCTCTACCTCTAAGACAGGACCTTCTGATACAGGGTCCATTCAAACATCAAAATCTAACTTCTCTGAAGCTGACTGCTTGGAAATTGAACGCTTGATTTTATCAAAACGTGGTTTTTCTGAGTCGGTTATTGATACCCTGATACAGGCTAGGAAGCCTGTTACCAGAAAGATTTACCATAAAATATGGCGTAAATACCTATACTGGTGTGAATCCAAAGATTACTCCTGGAGTAAGGTTAGGATTCCTAGGATATTGTCCTTTCTACAAGAAGGTTTAGAAAAGGGTTTATCGGCTAGCTCATTAAAGGGACAGATCTCAGCTCTGTCCATCTTGTTACACAAGCGTCTGTCAGAAAATCCAGACGTCCAGGCATTTTGTCAGGCTTTAGCTAGGATCAAGCCTGTGTTTAAAACTGTTGCTCCGCCATGGAGTTTAAACTTAGTTCTTAACGTTTTACAGGGTGTTCCGTTCGAACCCCTTCATTCCATTGATATAAAATTGTTATCTTGGAAAGTTCTATTTTTAATGGCTATTTCCTCGGCTCGAAGAGTCTCTGAATTATCAGCCTTACATTGTGATTCTCCTTATCTGATCTTTCACTCAGACAAGGTAGTTCTGCGTACTAAACCTGGGTTCTTACCTAAGGTAGTCACTAACAGGAATATCAATCAAGAGATTGTTGTTCCATCCTTGTGTCCAAATCCTTCTTCAAAGAAGGAACGTCTTCTACACAATCTGGATGTAGTTCGTGCCCTCAAGTTCTACTTGCAGGCAACTAAGGATTTTCGACAAACGTCTTCCCTGTTTGTCGTGTACTCTGGTCAGAGGAGAGGTCATAAGGCTTCGGCTACCTCTCTCTCCTTCTGGCTTCGTAGCATAATTCGTTTAGCCTATGAGACTGCTGGACAGCAGCCTCCTGAAAGAATTACAGCTCATTCTACTAGAGCTGTGGCTTCCACTTGGGCCTTTAAGAATGAGGCCTCTGTTGAACAGATTTGCAAGGCTGCAACTTGGTCTTCGCTTCATACTTTTTCCAAATTTTACAAATTTGACACTTTTGCTTCTTCGGAGGCTATTTTTGGGAGAAAGGTTCTTCAGGCAGTGGTTCCTTCTGTATAATGAGCCTGCCTATCCCTCCCGTCATCCGTGTACTTTTGCTTTGGTATTGGTATCCCAGAAGTAATGATGACCCGTGGACTGATCACACATAACAGAAGAAAACATAATTTATGCTTACCTGATAAATTCCTTTCTTCTGTTGTGTGATCAGTCCACGGCCCGCCCTGTTTTTTAAGGCAGGTAAATATTTTTTAAATTATAATCCAGTCACCACTACACCCTTGGCTTCTCCTTTCTCGTTGGTCTTTGGTCGAATGACTGGAGGTGACGTAGAGGGGAGGAGCTATATAGCAACTCTTCTGGGTGAATCCTCTTGCACTTCCTGTAGGGGAGCAGATAATATCCCAGAAGTAATGATGACCCGTGGACTGATCACACAACAGAAGAAAGGAATTTATCAGGTAAGCATAAATTATGTTTTTTTCTCACCAATCCATAGTGGGAAAATAAATTCCAATGTGGCCCTCAGGTGAAAAGTTTGGACACCCTTAGAAGAAATAACAGGGGGTAAAACTAAGTTTATGTCCTCAGTTAAACTGCTAGAATCAGCATTTTAAAATCCAAGCATATTATTCTCCAGCAAATAAAGTGTAAGTGCAATTTATCATAAGTTGTTTAACAAAATATTGATTAGAAATCCATTAAAAATAAACTTGGGATGGCCATTTTAAATGTATATTCATAATGCTAATAGATTTGTATATTTTAACTTGTCTTTGTCAGCATCAGTTTAAAGTGATAAAAAATGCATATCTGGGTTCCATATAGAAGTACTGTGCAGCCCATTTGAAGACTTGAAGAATGCATATGCAGCATTTTATATGACACTGGTTACCTATCCCTTGTATAGATCATGGTTTCATTTTTGTCATTTGATTGACAGAGATAAAAAGCACTATTAGATTTTGTACTTTATCAAAGAGAAGCAGGGATAGGCAAGGTGTCCGTACATGGACACTGGTGTCCGTGACTAGCCCTTGCAGTGTCCGTCACAACCTTAGTATATCTTTTCTTTCTGATTATATAATAGGAATAAAACAAATATGTAGTTTGAATAAAGTTAGTGACTTGTCAAGAGACTGCTAGTAATATTGGGTGATAAGTTATGGAATAAAGCCTGAGTGAAATACTGGATGTGTATCTGCATCAGTATAATAACACCAAACACTATAAAATAATGTTTTTAATTTCAAATGTACCTTGGTGTCCTTCACTAAGTTCTGTACTTTGGAAAATATCCGCCACAGCCTTTGTCTGTGCCTATCCCTGAAGAGAAGTCTGCTGACCTCAGTAAGTATATAAGTAAAATGTGTGTTTTGCTAGAGCAAATGTTTTCCTTAAAGGGACACTTAAACCCAAATCAGATAGAGCATGCAATTTTAAGCAACTTTCTAATTTACTGCTATTATCAATTGTTCTTCGTTCTCTTGCTATCTTTATTTAAAAAGAAGACATCTAAGTTTTTTAATTAGTTCAGAACTCTGGATTGCACTTTTTTATTGGTGGATGAATTTATCCACCAATCAGCAAGAACAACACAGGTTGTTAACCAAAAATGGGCCGGCATCTATTTAAAAAGCAGGAATGTGATGCATAGTAGCCGGCCCATTTTTGGTTGAGAACCTGGGTTATGCTTGCTTATTGGTGGGTAAATGTAAGCCTCCAATAAGCAAGCGCTATCCATGGTGCTGAACCTAAAATGGGCTGGATGCGAAGATTTACATTCCTGCTTTTAAAATAAAGATAGCAAGAGAATGAAGAAAATAATAGGAGTAAATTAGAAAGTTGCTTAACATTTCATGCTCATGAAAGAAAAATTTTTTGGTTCAGTGTCCCTTTTTTATTATTATCGGTTATTTGTAGAGCGCCAACAGATTCCGCAGCGCTATAAACAAAGGGGGAGTACAACAAAACAATTATAGGGTAGAGGGCCCTGCCAAGAGTTGCACTGTTGTAGTCAGCTCTTAAGAAGGTGATCTAGTAACAGCTGGACTATTAGGCTTACATGCTAAGGGGGTTCAGGGGATTGCAGTGGAGGAGAGGAACTGGTATTAGGAAAGGTTAGCATAGGTTGTATGCGTCCCTGAACAGTAGAGTCTTTAGGGAGCACTTGAAGCTTTTAAAACTAGAAGAGAGTCTTGTGGAGTGAGGCAGAGAGTTCCACAAGATGGGAGCCAGTCTGGAGAAGTCCTGTAAACGGGAGTGTGATGAGGTGACAAGAGAGGAGGAGAGTAGGAGGTCATGAGCAGAGTGAAGGGGACGGGAGGGAGAGTATCTGGAGACAAGGTCTGAGATATAGGGGGGAGCAGTGCAGTTGAGGGCTTTGTATGTAAGAGTGAGAGTTTTGTGTTTGATCCTAGAGGCAAGAGGAAGCCAGTGAAGGGATTGGCAGAGAGGCGCAGCAGATGAAGAGCGACGTGTAAGGAAGATGAGTCTGGCAGAGGCATTCATTATGGATTGTAAAGGAGCTAGGCGGCAGGTGGGGAGACCAGAGAGGACAGAGTTGCAGTAATCAAGGCAGGAAAGAATGAGAGAGTGGATTAAAATCTTAGTTGTGTCTTGTGTAAGGAAGTGTCTAATTTTAGAGATGTTTTTAAGGTGGAAGCGGGAGGCTTTAGCCAGGGACTGAATGTGAGGAGTGAAGGAAAGATCTGAGTCAAATGTGACCCCGAGACATCGGGCATGCGGGGTAGGGGTAATGATGGAGTTGTCGACAGTTATAGAGATATTGGGGGTGGAGATTTTGGAAGAAGGAGGGAAAATTAGGAGCTCAGTTTTGGAGAGATTTAGCTTGAGGTAGTGAGAGGACATCCAGGAAGAGATGTGAGAAAGACAGTTAGTGACACAGATTAGCAAGGAAGGAGATAGGTCTGGTGCAGAGAAGTAGATTTGGGTGTCACCGGCATACAAATGATATTGGAAACCGTGGGACTTAATTAGGGAACCTAGTGATGACGTATAGATTGAGAAGAGAAGGGGACCGAGGACAGAGCCTTGCGGTACTCCGACAGAAAGTGGTGACGGGGCAGAGGAGGCCCCAGAGAAGGCTACACTGAAGGTACGGTTCGACAGGTAGGAAGAGAGCCATGAAAGGGCTGTGTCACAGATGCCGAAGGATTGGAGGGTTTGGAGCAAAAGAGGGTGGTCGACAGTGTCAAAGGCTGCGGACAGATCAAGGAGGATGAGCAGAGAGAAGTGGCCTTTTGATTTAGCTGTAAGTAGGTCGTTGTTGACCTTAACAATAGCTGTCTCTGTGGAGTGATAGGGACGAAATCCAGATTGCAGCGGGTCAAGAAGGGAGTTTAACGTAAGGAAATGGGATAAGCGTGCATATACTAGTTTTTCGAGAAGCTTTGAAGCAAGAGGGAGGAGGGAAATAGGGCGGTAGTTGGATGGGGAGGTAGGATCAAGGGAAGGTTTTTTGAGGATAGGTGTGACCAGTGCATGTTTCATCGATGAGGGAAATGTACCAGTGCTGAGGGAGAGGTTGAAAATGTGTGTTAGTATAGGGGTAAGGGTAGCAGAGAGAGAGGGGAGCAGCTGTGAGGGGATAGGGTCAAGGGGACAGGTAGTGAGGTGAGAGCGCAGTATAAGTGCCGAAACTGCTTCCTCATTAACCTGGGAGAATGAACTAAGTTTAAGGTTATGAGGGTTGTGGTTGAGTGAGAGTATTCGAGGGGGGGGGAGAGAATGGAATTATGTTGAGAGCTGATTTCATGTCTGATGGAGTCAATTTTGTTAATGAAGTGACTGGCAAAGTCTTGAGCTGACAGAGAAGTTGTATTAGGAAGTGGGGGAGGGCGGAGGAGAGTATTGAAAGTGGAGAACAGACGTTTTGGGTTTGAAGAAAGATTAGAGATGAGAGTAGAGAAGTAGTGTTGCTTGTGGAGATTAAGGGCAGAGTAGTAGGAGTTCAAGATGAATTTGTAATGAAGAATATCTTTAAATACAGATTAATACTAGCTATATGCTAAATTGGTACCAGGGTACAGTTTTACATATCTGTTTTGGCATTTTAGTCAATCAAGAAGTGTTTTATGGTAGTTTAGATGTACCAGTCTTTTAGAAACAAGTTTGAGCAATGGCACTACACTTAGACACGTTCCCCAGTATATCTATAGTGGTCAATGATAGTTAGTTATTGTGAAAAAATTTTCTATGATGTTAGAGGGAGGGGTGCTACCGCACAAAAATAGCATTCACACAAGGAGTGGAGGTGATAAAGTCACTTCCACGAAAGAATGCGGTTCTAGCACTCACTGTCTTAACCTCTTATGCGGCGTCAACTTCCAGAGTATAAAACTTAACTTTTATTTATTTGGCTAAAATTATTGGAGAAGGGGGAAAAAAGGGAAACATAAACAATTAAAAACCTAGGATGGAGTAGTCATGTATAGATTCTGTTATATACAGTAATTGTGTAAATAGGCCTTTGGGGTATGATAGCCCAAAAAATAATATTACAGTATAATCTATACAGAAATCGGTGTGGCACACCGGCTCAATTAAATAAAGCTCTGTTAATGTTGTGTAGATTGCTATAAAGCTGCCCAGTGGGGGATTGCTTCTGCTCTGATTAATTAGAGATTGTGGGTTTTCAGCAATAGCAAAGATATCAAATAAGATAAGTAGTCAGTTTAATGCTGACATAATATGTTTATATATACATATTGCTGTCATCCATACTGTAAGGCTGTTATTTATTTGAAGTAATCAATCACACATAGGATAATCTACACAAGAAATGCTGGATTTATATGGGTTGTCCAGTAGGGGAAACAATACATGTGTTATAGTGTTGGGCTACTTCTTTTATCTAAGATACCTGAGATAAGATAACTGCCAGTATTGTGGTTCAGTTATTCATTATTGTATCAGTGTAAATTGCTTGAGACAGACAGTGTTATTACTGCTCTTGTCTATCCATTCACTCACTTCCTTATTTACTTATCGTTCTCTGACTAGTCATTAACATAAGGGTTAATGTCAAGTAAATTGGTTTACATGAATTATAATGTCCCAATAACTCTTTTGTAATCACGTGTGACCCTCTGGTCTGGAATAGTTTTGTGTTAAGAGTGAACTAGATATTTAGTGTTATCAAGCTTTCTCCAACATAGGTGTGTCCGGTCCACGGCGTCATCCTTACTTGTGGGATATTCTCTTCCCCAACAGGAAATGGCAAAGAGCCCAGCAAAGCTGGTCACATGATCCCTCCTAGGCTCCGCCTACCCCAGTCATTCTCTTTGCCGTTGTACAGGCAACATCTCCACGGAGATGGCTTAGAGTTTTTTAGTGTTTAACTGTAGTTTTTTTATTCAATCAAGAGTTTGTTATTTTAAAATAGTGCTGGTATGTACTATTTACTCTGAAACAGAAAAGAGATGAAGATTTCTGTTTGTAAGAGGAAAATGATTTTAGCAACCGTTACTAAAATCCATGGCTGTTCCACACAGGACTGTTGAGAGGAATTAACTTCAGTTGGGGGAACAGTGAGCAGTCTTTTGCTGCTTGAGGTATGACACATTCTAACAAGACGATGTAATGCTGGAAGCTGTCATTTTCCCTATGGGATCCGGTAAGCCATTTTTATTCAGACAGTAAATAAGGGCTTCACAAGGGCTTATTAAGACTGTAGACATTTTCTGGGCTAAATCGATTCATATATACACATATTTAGCCTTGAGGAATCATTTAATCTGGGTATTTTTGTAAAATAATATCGGCAGGCACTGTTTTAGACACCTTATTCTCTAGGGGCTTTCCCTAATCATAGGCAGAGCCTCATTTTCGCGCCGGTATTGCGCACTTGTTTTTGAGAAGCATGACATGCAGTCGCATGTGTGAGGAGCTCTGATACATAGAAAAGACTTTCTGAAGGCGTCATTTGGTATCGTATTCCCCTTTGGGCTTGGTTGGGTCTCAGCAAAGCAGATACCAGGGACTGTAAAGGGGTTAAAGATAAAAACGGCTCCGGTTCCGTTATTTTAAGGGTTAAAGCTTCCAAATTTGGTGTGCAATACTTTTAAGGCTTTAAGACACTGTGGTGAAATTTTGGTGAATTTTGAACAATTCCTTCATACTTTTTCGCAATTGCAGTAATAAAGTGTGTTCAGTTTAAAATTTAAAGTGACAGTAACGGTTTTATTTTAAAACGTTTTTTGTACTTTGTTATCAAGTTTATGCCTGTTTAACATGTCTGAACTACCAGATAGACTGTGTTCTGAATGTGGGGAAGCCAAGGTTCCTTCTCATTTAAATAGATGTGATTTATGTGACACTGAAAATGATGCCCAAGATGATTCCTCAAGTGAGGGGAGTAAGCATGGTACTGCATCATTCCCTCCTTCGTCTACACCAGTCTTGCCCACTCAGGAGGCCCCTAGTACATCTAGCGCGCCAATACTCCTTACTATGCAACAATTAACGGCTGTAATGGATAATTCTATCAAAAACATTTTAGCCAAAATGCCCACTTATCAGCGCAAGCGCGACTGCTCTGTTTTAGATACTGAAGAGCATGGGGACGCTGATGATAATGGTTCTGAAATGCCCCTACACCAGTCTGAGGGGGCCAGGGAGGTTTTGTCTGAGGGAGAAATTTCAGATTCAGGGAAAATTTCTCAACAAGCTGAACCCAATGTGATTACATTTAAATTTAAGTTGGAACATCTCCGCGCTCTGCTTAAGGAGGTATTATCCACTCTGGATGATTGTGAGAATTTGATCATCCCAGAGAAACTATGTAAAATGGACAAGTTCCTAGAGGTCCCGGGGCTCCCAGAAGCTTTTCCTATACCCAAGCGGGTGGCGGACATTGTAAATAAAGAATGGGAAAGGCCCGGTATACCTTTCGTCCCTCCCCCCATATTTAAAAAATTGTTTCCTATGGTCGACCCCAGAAAGGACTTATGGCAGACAGTCCCCAAGGTCGAGGGAGCGGTTTCTACTTTAAACAAACGCACCACTATACCCATAGAAGATAGTTGTGCTTTCAAAGATCCTATGGATAAAAAATTAGAAGGTTTGCTTAAAAAGATGTTTGTTCAGCAAGGTTACCTTCTACAACCAATTTCATGCATTGTCCCTGTCACTACAGCCGCGTGTTTCTGGTTCGATGAGCTAGTAAAGGCGATCGATAGTGATTCTCCTCCTTATGAGGAGATTATGGACAGAATCCGTGCTCTCAAATTGGCCAATTCTTTCACCCTAGACGCCACTTTGCAATTGGCTAGGTTAGCGGCGAAAAATTCTGGGTTTGCTATTGTGGCGCGCAGAGCGCTTTGGTTGAAATCTTGGTCAGCGGATGCGTCTTCCAAGAACAAACTACTTAACATTCCTTTCAAGGGGAAAACGCTGTTTGGCCCTGACTTGAAAGAGATTATCTCTGATATCACTGGGGGTAAGGGCCACGCCCTTCCTCAGGATAGGTCTTTCAAGGCCAAAAATAAACCTAATTTTCGTCCCTTTCGTAGAAACGGACCAGCCCCAAGTGCTACGTCCTCTAAGCAAGAGGGTAATACTTCTCAAGCCAAGCCAGCCTGGAGACCAATGCAAGGCTGGAACAAGGGAAAGCAGGCCAAGAAACCTGCCACTGCTACCAAGACAGCATGAAATGTTGGCCCCCGATCCGGGACCGGATCTGGTGGGGGGCAGATTCTCTCTCTTTGCTCAGGCTTGGGCAAGAGATGTTCTGGATCCTTGGGCACTAGAAATAGTCTCCCAAGGTTATCTTCTGGAATTCAAGGGGCTTCCCCCAAGGGGGAGGTTCCACAGGTCTCAATTGTCTTCAGACCATATAAAGAGACAGGCATTCTTACATTGTGTAGAAGACCTGTTAAAAATGGGAGTGATTCATCCTGTTCCATTAGGAGAACAAGGGATGGGGTTCTACTCCAATCTGTTCATAGTTCCCAAAAAAGAGGGAACGTTCAGACCAATCTTAGATCTCAAGATCTTAAACAAGTTTCTCAAGGTTCCATCGTTCAAAATGGAAACCATTCGAACAATTCTTCCTTCCATCCAGGAAGGTCAATTCATGACCACGGTGGATTTAAAGGATGCGTATCTACATATTCCTATCCACAAGGAACATCATCGGTTCCTAAGGTTCGCATTCCTGGACAAGCATTACCAGTTCGTGGCGCTTCCTTTCGGATTAGCCACTGCTCCAAGGATTTTCACAAAGGTACTAGGGTCCCTTCTAGCGGTACTAAGACCAAGGGGCATTGCAGTAGTTCCTTACTTGGACGACATTCTGATTCAAGCGTCGTCCCTTCCTCAAGCAAAGGCTCACACGGACATAGTCCTGGCCTTTCTCAGATCTCACGGATGGAAAGTGAACGTGGAAAAGAGTTCTCTATCTCCGTCGACAAGGGTTCCCTTCTTGGGAACAATAATAGACTCCTTAGAAATGAGGATTTTTCTGACAGAGGCCAGAAAAACAAAACTTCTAAACTCTTGTCAAACACTTCATTCCGTTCCTCTTCCTTCCATAGCGCAGTGCATGGAAGTAATAGGTTTGATGGTAGCGGCAATGGACATAGTTCCTTTTGCGCGCATTCATCTAAGACCATTACAACTGTGCATGCTCAGTCAGTGGAATGGGGACTATACAGACTTGTCTCCGAAGATACAAGTAAATCAGAGGACCAGAGACTCACTCCGTTGGTGGCTGTCCCTGGACAACCTGTCACAAGGGATGACCTTCCGCAGACCAGAGTGGGTCATTGTCACGACCGACGCCAGTCTGATGGGCTGGGGCGCGGTCTGGGGACCCCTGAAAGCTCAGGGTCTTTGGTCTCGGGAAGAATCTCTTCTACCGATAAATATTCTGGAACTGAGAGCGATATTCAATGCTCTCAAGGCTTGGCCTCAGCTAGCAAAGGCCAAGTTCATACGGTTTCAATCAGACAACATGACGACTGTTGCGTACATCAACCATCAGGGGGGAACAAGGAGTTCCCTGGCGATGGAAGAAGTGACCAAAATCATTCAATGGGCGGAGACTCACTCCTGCCACCTATCTGCAATCCACATCCCAGGAGTGGAAAATTGGGAAGCGGATTTTCTGAGTCGTCAGACATTACATCCGGGGGAGTAGGAACTCCATCCGGAAATCTTTGCCCAAATTACTCAACTGTGGGGCATTCCAGACATGGATCTGATGGCCTCTCGTCAGAACTTCAAGGTTCCTTGCTACGGGTCCAGATCCAGGGATCCCAAGGCGACTCTAGTAGATGCACTATTAGCACCTTGGACCTTCAAACTAGCTTATGTATTCCCGCCGTTTCCTCTCATCCCCAGGCTGGTAGCCAGGATCAATCAAGAGAGGGCGTCGGTGATCTTGATAGCTCCTGCGTGGCCACGCAGGAGTTGGTATGCAGATCTGGTGAATATGTCATCGGCTCCACCATGGAAGCTACCTTTGAGACGAGACCTTCTTGTTCAAGGTCCGTTCGAACATCCGAATCTGATCTCACTCCAGCTGACTGCTTGGAGATTGAACGCTTGATCTTATCAAAACGAGGGTTCTCAGATTCTGTTATTGATACTCTTGTTCAGGCCAGAAAGCCTGTAACTAGAAAAATTTACCACAAAATATGGAAAAAATATATCTGTTGGTGTGAATCTATAGGATTCCCTTGGGACAAGGTAAAGATTCCTAAGATTCTATCCTTTCTTCAAGAAGGATTGGAGAAAGGATTATCTGCAAGTTCCTTGAAGGGACAGATTTCTGCCTTGTCTGTGTTACTTCACAAAAAGCTGGCAGCTGTGCCAGATGTTCAAGCCTTTGTTCAGGCTCTGGTTAGAATCAAGCCTGTTTACAAACCTTTGACTCCTCCTTGGAGTCTCAACTTAGTTCTTTCAGTTCTTCAGGGGGTTCCGTTTGAACCCTTACATTCCGTTGATATTAAGTTATTATCTTGGAAAGTTTTGTTTTTGGTTGCAATTTCTTCTGCTAGAAGAGTTTCAGAATTATCTGCTCTGCAGTGTTCTCCTCCTTATCTGGTGTTCCATGCAGATAAGGTGGTTTTACGTACTAAACCTGGTTTTCTTCCAAAAGTTGTTTCTAACAAAAACATTAACCAGGAGATAGTCGTACCTTGTTTGTGTCCGAAACCAGTTTCGAAGAAGGAACGTTTGTTGCACAATTTGGATGTTGTTCGCGCTCTAAAATTCTATTTAGATGCTACAAAGGATTTTAGACAAACATCTTCCTTGTTTGTTGTTTATTCTGGTAAAAGGAGAGGTCAAAAAGCAACTTCTACCTCTCTCTCTTTTTGGATTAAAAGCATCATCAGATTGGCTTATGTGACTGCCGGACGGCAGCCTCCCGAAAGAATCACAGCTCATTCCACTAGGGCTGTGGCTTCCACATGGGCCTTCAAGAACGAGGCTTCTGTTGATCAGATATGTAGGGCAGCGACTTGGTCTTCACTGCACACTTTTACCAAATTTTACAAGTTTGATACTTTTGCTTCTTCTGAGGATATTTTTGGGAGAAAGGTTTTGCAAGCCGTGGTGCCTTCCATTTAGGTGACCTGATTTGCTCCCTCCCTTCATCCGTGTCCTAAAGCTTTGGTATTGGTTCCCACAAGTAAGGATGACGCCGTGGACCGGACACACCTATGTTGGAGAAAACAGAATTTATGTTTACCTGATAAATTACTTTCTCCAACGGTGTGTCCGGTCCACGGCCCGCCCTGGTTTTTTAATCAGGTCTGATAATTTATTTTCTTTAACTACAGTCACCACGGTATCATATGGTTTCTCCTATGCAAATATTCCTCCTTAACGTCGGTCGAATGACTGGGGTAGGCGGAGCCTAGGAGGGATCATGTGACCAGCTTTGCTGGGCTCTTTGCCATTTCCTGTTGGGGAAGAGAATATCCCACAAGTAAGGATGACGCCGTGGACCGGACACACCGTTGGAGAAAGTAATTTATCAGGTAAACATAAATTCTGTTATTATTATTTCAGGCTTAAATGTGACCTGCTGTATCTATATTGTCATTTTGTTTCATAATAGCAGAGTGTGCATTGAAAAGGCACTAAGTATTCTGCATTACCACGTCAGAGTAGTGGTGTGGTATTAAACATAAGTGCAAAAGGTAACTTTATTTTTATGTAGCAGAGGTTTTGTTACCGTGCTGTTCCTATGCAAGCCTCAATAAAGTGTTATATACTATCAGTGGTTGTTGGTATAATTAGATCAGCTTATTTTGGTGCGGTAATACCACTACAAAAAGTTAAGTATTTGGGTACAATTTTTTGCACCGGTTGTAGTTAGTAAAGTTCACTGAGCATTAACAGTACTACTTGCAGTGTTGTACAGCACCTGTAGTGAGTGTTATAGTAAGTTGGAGTTCACTGAGCATAGATAGTACCACTTTAGTAAGATCACGATCAGTATTCAAATGTAAAGTTTTATTACAAAAGTAAAACGTAATATAGTTAATTTTAATTTTTTAGGCAGCAATAGTATACCTGCAGTAAGATCGCTACATGTATCTCAGTACCCTGTTAATATGTACACTTTAGCACACTTATGTAATATAATTAGATGCTGTTATGAATACTGTTTTCTTATTCACAAAATAGTGTCGAGCTGCCGGCGGGCAGTGTATTCTGTTAGTCTGCTGTTATGAATCTATCTCTATGTTACTTGCCTGAATTGGCAGTAATTTGTAATATTTATGGTTTTGCTTGTAACCTAAATTAGCCCAGTTACCCACGTAAATACCCCATAATAGTTATAGCCGTGTTGTCTCACTCAACCGTTAACATATTATTCATTACGCTATGAGGAGGTCATAAGTTTAGGCTTCTGTTATAAGCGATATTTCTCCAACATAGGTGTGTCCGGTCCACGGCGTCATCCTTACTTGTGGGATATTCTCTTCCCCAACAGGAAATGGCAAAGAGCCCAGCAAAGCTGGTCACATGATCCCTCCTAGGCTCCGCCTACCCCAGTCATTCTCTTTGCCGTTGTACAGGCAACATCTCCACGGAGATGGCTTAGAGTTTTTTAGTGTTTAACTGTAGTTTTTATTATTCAATCAAGAGTTTGTTATTTTAAAATAGTGCTGGTATGTACTATTTACTCAGAAACAGAAAAGAGATGAAGATTTCTGTTTGTATGAGGAAAATGATTTTAGCAACCGTTACTAAAATCCATGGCTGTTCCACACAGGACTGTTGAGAGGAATTAACTTCAGTTGGGGGAACAGTGAGCAGTCTCTTGCTGCTTGAGGTATGACACATTCTAACAAGACGATGTAATGCTGGAAGCTGTCATTTTCCCTATGGGATCCGGTAAGCCATGTTTATTAAGATAGTAAATAAGGGCTTCACAAGGGCTTATTAAGACTGTAGACTTTTTTCTGGGCTAAATCGATTCATTATTAACACATATTTAGCCTTGAGGAATCATTTAATCTGGGTATTTTGATAAGATTATATCGGCAGGCACTGTTTTAGACACCTTATTCTTAGGGGCTTTCCCAAATCATAGGCAGAGCCTCATTTTCGCGCCGGTGTTGCGCACTTGTTTTTGAGAGGCATGACATGCAGTCGCATGTGTGAGGAGCTCTGATACATAGAAAAGACTTTCTGAAGGCGTCATTTGGTATCGTATTCCCCTTTGGGCTTGGTTGGGTCTCAGCAAAGCAGATACCAGGGACTGTAAAGGGGTTAAAGTTAAAAACGGCTCCGGTTCCGTTATTTTAAGGGTTAAAGCTTCCAAATTTGGTGTGCAATACTTTTAAGGCTTTAAGACACTGTGGTGAAATTTTGGTGAATTTTGAACAATTCCTTCATATTTTTTCGCAATTGCAGTAATAAAGTGTGTTCAGTTTAAAATTTAAAGTGACAGTAACGGTTTTATTTTAAAACGTTTTTTGTACTTTGTTATCAAGTTTATGCCTGTTTAACATGTCTGAACTACCAGATAGACTGTGTTCTGAATGTGGGGAAGCCAGAGTTCCTTCTCATTTAAATAAATGTGATTTATGTGACAATGACAATGATGCCCAAGATGATTCCTCAAGTGAGGGGAGTAAGCATGGTACTGCATCATTCCCTCCTTCGTCTACACAAGTCTTGCCCACTCAGGAGGCCCCTAGTACATCTAGCGCGCCAATACTCCTTACTATGCAACAATTAACGGCTGTAATGGATAATTCTGTCAAAAACATTTTAGCCAAAATGCACACTTATCAGCGTAAGCGCGACTGCTCTGTTTTAGATACTGAAGAGCATGACGACGCTGATAATAATGGTTCTGAAGGGCCCCTAAACCAGTCTGAGGGGGCCAGGGAGGTTTTGTCTGAGGGAGAAATTACTGATTCAGGGAACATTTCTCAACAAGCTGAACCTGATGTGATTACGTTTAAATTTAAGTTGGAACATCTCCGCATTCTGCTTAAGGAGGTATTATCCACTCTGGATGATTGTGACAAGTTGGTCATCCCAGAGAAACTATGTAAAATGGACAAGTTCCTAGAGGTCCCGGGACTCCCAGAAGCTTTTCCTATACCCAAGCGGGTGGCGGACATTGTAAATAAAGAATGGGAAAGGCCCGGTATTCCTTTCGTCCCTCCCCCCATATTTAAAAAATTGTTTCCTATGGTCGACCCCAGAAAGGACTTATGGCAGACAGTCCCCAAGGTCGAGGGAGCGGTTTCCACTTTAAACAAACGCACCACTATACCCATAGAAGATAGTTGTGCTTTCAAAGATCCTATGGATAAAAAATTAGAAGGTTTACTTAAAAAGATGTTTGTTCAGCAGGGTTACCTTCTACAACCAATTTCATGCATTGTCCCTGTCGCTACAGCCGCGTGTTTCTGGTTCGATGAGCTGGTAAAGGCGGTCGATAGTGATTCTCCTCCTTATGAGGAGATTATGGACAGAATCAATGCTCTCAAATTGGCTAATTCTTTCACCCTAGACGCCACTTTGCAATTGGCTAGGTTAGCGGCTAAGAATTCTGGGTTTGCTATTGTGGCGCGCAGAGCGCTTTGGTTGAAATCTTGGTCAGCTGATGCGTCTTCCAAGAACAAGCTACTTAACATTCCTTTCAAGGGGAAAACGCTGTTTGGCCCTGACTTGAAAGAGATTATCTCTGATATCACTGGGGGTAAGGGCCACGCCCTTCCTCAGGATCGGCCTTTCAAGGCCAAAAATAAACCTAATTTTCGTCCCTTTCGTAGAAACGGACCAGCCCAAAGTGCTACGTCCTCTAAGCAAGAGGGTAATACTTCTCAAGCCAAGCCAGCTTGGAGACCAATGCAAGGCTGGAACAAGGGAAAGCAGGCCAAGAAACCTGCCACTGCTACCAAGACAGCATGAAATGTTGGCCCCCGATCCGGGACCGGATCTGGTGGGGGGCAGACTCTCTCTCTTCGCTTAGGCTTGGGCAAGAGATGTTCTGGATCCTTGGGCGCTAGAAATAGTCTCCCAAGGTTATCTTCTGGAATTCAAGGGGCTTCCCCCAAGGGGGAGGTTCCACAGGTCTCAGTTGTCTTCAGACCACATAAAAAGACAGGCATTCTTACGTTGTGTAGAAGACCTGTTAAAAATGGGAGTGATTCATCCTGTTCCATTAGGAGAACAAGGGATGGGGTTCTACTCCAATCTGTTCATAGTTCCCAAAAAAGAGGGAACGTTCAGACCAATCTTAGATCTCAAGATCTTAAACAAGTTTCTCAAGGTTCCATCGTTCAAAATGGAAACCATTCGAACAATTCTTCCTTCCATCCAGGAAGGTCAATTCATGACCACGGTGGATTTAAAGGATGCGTATCTACATATTCCTATCCACAAGGAACATCATCGGTTCCTAAGGTTTGCATTCCTGGACAAGCATTACCAGTTCGTGGCGCTTCCTTTCGGATTAGCCACTGCTCCAAGGATTTTCACAAAGGTACTAGGGTCCCTTCTAGCTGTGCTAAGACCAAGGGGCATTGCTGTAGTACCTTACTTGGACGACATTCTGATTCAAGCGTCGTCCCTTCCTCAAGCAAAGGCTCACACGGACATCGTCCTGGCCTTTCTCAGATCTCACGGATGGAAAGTGAACGTGGAAAAGAGTTCTCTATCTCCGTCAACAAGGGTTCCCTTCTTGGGAACAATAATAGACTCCTTAGAAATGAGGATTTTTCTGACAGAGGCCAGAAAAACAAAACTTCTAGACTCTTGTCGGATACTTCATTCCGTTCCTCTTCCTTCCATAGCGCAGTGCATGGAAGTGATAGGTTTGATGGTAGCGGCAATGGACATAGTTCCTTTTGCGCGCATTCATCTAAGACCATTACAACTGTGCATGCTCAGTCAGTGGAATGGGGACTATACAAACTTGTCTCCGAGGATACAAGTAAATCAGAGGACCAGAGACTCACTCCGTTGGTGGCTGTCCCTGGACAACCTGTCACAAGGGATGACCTTCCGCAGACCAGAGTGGGTCATTGTCACGACCGACGCCAGTCTGATGGGCTGGGGCGCGGTCTGGGGATCCCTGAAAGCTCAGGGTCTTTGGTCTCGGGAAGAATCTCTTCTACCGATAAATATTCTGGAACTGAGAGCGATATTCAATGCTCTCAGGGCTTGGCCTCAGCTAGCGAGGGCCAAGTTCATACGGTTTCAATCAGACAACATGACAACTGTTGCGTACATCAACCATCAGGGGGGAACAAGGAGTTCCCTGGCGATGGAAGAAGTGACCAAAATCATTCTATGGGCGGAGTCTCACTCCTGCCACCTGTCTGCTATCCACATCCCAGGAGTGGAAAATTGGGAAGCGGATTTTCTGAGTCGTCAGACATTGCATCCGGGGGAGTGGGAACTCCATCCGGAAATCTTTGCCCAAGTCACTCAACTGTGGGGCATTCCAGACATGGATCTGATGGCCTCTCGTCAGAACTTCAAGGTTCCTTGCTACGGGTCCAGATCCAGGGATCCCAAGGCGGCTCTAGTGGATGCACTAGTAGCACCTTAGACCTTCAAACTAGCTTATGTATTCCCGCCGTTTCCTCTCATCCCCAGGCTGGTAGCCAGGATCAATCAGGAAAGGGCGTCAGTGATCTTGATAGCTCCTGCGTGGCCACGCAGGACTTGGTATGCAGATCTGGTGAATATGTCATCGGCTCCACCATGGAGGCTACCTTTGAGACGAGACCTTCTTGTTCATGGTCCGTTCGAACATCCGAATCTGGTCTCACTCCAGCTGACTGCTTGGAGACTGAACGCTTGATCTTATCGAAGCGAGGGTTCTCAGATTCTGTTATCGATACTCTTGTTCAGGCCAGAAAGCCTGTAACTAGAAAGATTTACCACAAAATTTGGAAAAAATATATCTGTTGGTGTGAATCTAAAGGATTCCCTTGGGACAAGGTTAAGATTCCTAAGATTCTATCCTTCCTTCAAGAAGGATTGGAAAAACGATTATCTTCAAGTTCCCTGAAGGGACAGATTTCTGCCTTGTCTGTGTTACTTCACAAAAAGCTGGCAGCTGTGCCAGATGTTCAAGCCTTTGTTCAGGCTCTGGTTAGAATCAAGCCTGTTTACAAACCTTTGACTCCTCCTTGGAGTCTCAACTTAGTTCTTTCAGTTCTTCAGGGGGTTCCGTTTGAACCCTTACATTCCGTTGATATTAAGTTATTATCTTGGAAAGTTTTGTTTTTGGTTGCAATTTCTTCTGCTAGAAGAGTTTCAGAATTATCTGCTCTGCAGTGTTCTCCTCCTTATCTGGTGTTCCATGCAGATAAGGTGGTTTTACGCACTAAACCTGGTTTTCTTCCAAAAGTTGTTTCTAACAAAAACATTAACCAGGAGATTATCGTACCTTCTCTGTGTCCGAAACCAGTTTCGAAGAAGGAACGTTTGTTGCACAATTTGGATGTTGTTCGCGCTCTAAAATTCTATTTAGATGCTACAAAGGATTTTAGACAAACATCTTCCTTGTTTGTTGTTTATTCCGGTAAAAGGAGAGGTCAAAAAGCAACTTCTACCTCTCTCTCTTTTTGGATTAAAAGCATCATCAGATTGGCTTACGAGACTGCCGGACGGCAGCCTCCCGAAAGAATCACAGCTCATTCCACTAGGGCTGTGGCTTCCACATGGGCCTTCAAGAACGAGGCTTCTGTTGATCAGATATGTAGGGCAGCGACTTGGTCTTCACTGCACACTTTTACCAAATTTTACAAGTTTGATACTTTTGCTTCTTCTGAGGCTATTTTTGGGAGAAAGGTTTTGCAAGCCGTGGTGCCTTCCATCTAGGTGACCTGATTTGCTCCCTCCCATCATCCGTGTCCTAAAGCTTTGGTATTGGTTCCCACAAGTAAGGATGACGCCGTGGACCGGACACACCTATGTTGGAGAAAACAGAATTTATGTTTACCTGATAAATTACTTTCTCCAACGGTGTGTCCGGTCCACGGCCCGCCCTGGTTTTTTAATCAGGTCTGATAATTTATTTTCTTTAACTACAGTCACCACGGTATCATATGGTTTCTCCTATGCAAATATTCCTCCTTAACGTCGGTCGAATGACTGGGGTAGGCGGAGCCTAGGAGGGATCATGTGACCAGCTTTGCTGGGCTCTTTGCCATTTCCTGTTGGGGAAGAGAATATCCCACAAGTAAGGATGACGCCGTGGACCGGACACACCGTTGGAGAAAGTAATTTATCAGGTAAACATAAATTCTGTTTCCTCTGATTATGAGTCAGTGGATATCCCTCTCAGTATTGTTTCCTAAATAGTGTACAACGCTGACACCCTATTGATGCCGGTGAGCCACAATAAAACGTAACAGACTACTTTCTCCTAATATTAAAAAAAGAGAAAGTAGAGAAGTAGTGTTGCTTGTGGAGATTAAGGGCAGAGTAGTAGGAGTTCAAGATGAATTTGTAATGAAGAATATCTTTAAATACAGATTAATACTAGCTATATGCTAAATTGGTACCAGGGTACAGTTTTACATATCTGTTTTGGCATTTTAGTCAATCAAGAAGTGTTTTATGGTAGTTTAGATGTACCAGTCTTGCTCTCTTCATAGGACTGTATTAAAGGGCATTTTGTTCCCCTTTACTTGTTTAGACTTCTAGCTGATTATTGACCTTCATTCACTTCCATTTTGTAAGTGTTTAGTTTTATTTAAAACAAGCTCTGGTCAAGCCAATTCTTTAAAAAAATTAATAAATTGATCCCACTGGAATAGCCATCAGTAAATTTTCTTTTTGCCTCCAAATATCTGACCAAGAGGCAGAACTTTATTCACTTTCTGTGATGAGTTTTTTATTTTTGTGAAATTTTTTCTGCAGGTCATTTTCAAATGAAATGAAATTTTAAATTAAGCAGTTACACTAAAGCATGCACTCATTTACAATGTGTTTATTAATTGGACTTTTTGCAGCTTTTGAAAACTGCATTGCAAATATTTGCTGAAGGAGTGGGAGTCTTTAACTTTTTAAAATTTCACTTGATCCATAATTATAAGGTAAAAATTTAGAAATAAAAAAGTGCATTGGTCACACAGAACATACGATTTAAAAAAGCTTCCAATTTAAGTGTATTATCAAATTTGCTTAGTTCTCGTGGTATTCTTTGTTGAAGGTATACCTATATTGGTAGCGTGCACATGTCTGGAGCACTACATGGCAGGAAATAGTGCCGCCATCTAGTGCTCTTGCAAATGGATAGCATTCTTGCACAACTTCTGCCATTTATTGTCCCAGACACGTGCACTCTCCTGAGCTCATGTCCCTGCTTTTCAACCAAACAAAATTTGATAATAGAAGTAAATTAGAAAGTTGTTTAAAATTACATGCTCAATCTGATTCATGAAAGGATAATGTTGGGTTTTATGCCCCTTTAAGGAAAACTTGCACAGTGCAGCCAAAACACAGCGCTGTTTGAAGAGAACAGCCTAATGTTGAGCAGCACTGCAAAGCAAAAGCGCTAACAGTACCTGCATGTGTCTTGTTCTTGCTGCAGACAGGCTGCATTTTCTGTGAAGAAATCGCTGACCACAGCATGTTCTGCCTTGGGGATTTCTGATCCCCAGTGTCTGACATCTGGCATTGTTCTGATAGAAGTAGCAAGGTCACTATTCCATACGAATACGTCTAGGTCTCCTCTTGTACAAAACCTCATCATGAGTGGCACCTAGAAGAATAATCTGTATTAGATGTATTATCTCGTGTACTTTTTTTTGCTTTTCACCTTTAAAGGGACAGCAGCAAGCACCTTGTAATTACACATATAATTACACATATTATACACATGTAATTACACATATTATACACATACATATTATACACATGTAATTACACATATTATACACATGTAATTACACATATTTCTCTTGTAAGATGTATCGAGTCCACGGATTCATCCATACTTGTGGGATATTCTCCTTCCTAACAGGAAGTGGCAAAGAGAGCACCCACAGCAGAGCGGTCTATATAGCTCCTCCCTTAGCTCCACCCCCCAGTCATTCTCTTTGCCTGCTTAACTGCTAGGAAGGGTAAAGTGAGTGTGGTGACAAAACTCTTAACCACTTGCCGAGCTCTTTATTCCATTCCGCGGCCATCAGTGGCTCAGTGTATGGAGGTAATCGGACTCATGGTAGCGGCAATGGACATAGTTCCATTTGCCCGCCTACACCTCAGACCACTGCAACTATGCATGCTCAAACAGTGGAATGGGGATTATGCAGATTTATCTCCTCAACTGCATCTGGACCAGGAGACCAGAGACTCACTTCTCTGGTGGTTGTCTCAGGACCACCTGTCTCAGGGAATGTGTTTCCGCAGGCCAGAGTGGCTCATAGTAACGACAGATGCCAGCCTGCTAGGCTGGGGTGCAGTCTGGAACTCCCAGAAAGCACAGGGCTTATGGTCTCGGGAGGAAACTCTCCTCCCGATAAACATTCTAGAACTGAGAGCGATATTCAATGCGCTTCAGGCACGGCCTCAGCTAGCTGTGGCCAAATTCATCAGATTTCAGGCGGACAACATCACGACTGTAGCTTATATCAATCATCAAGGAGGAACACGGAGTTCTCTAGCGATGATGGAGGTAACCAAAATAATCCGATGGGCGGAGGATCACTCTTGCCATCTCTCAGCAATCTATATCCCAGGGGTAGAGAACTTGGAGGCGGATTTCCTAAGTCGTCAGATTTTTCATCCGGGGGAGTGGGAGCTGAGCTGACTCAGCTATGGGGCACACCAGAATTGGATCTGATGGCGTCCCGGCAGAACGCCAAACTTCCTCGTTACGGGTCCAGGTCCCGGGATCCCCAGGCGGTACTGATAGATGCTCTAGCAGTGCCCTGGTCCTTCAATCTGGCCTATGTATTTCCACCGTTTCCTCTCCTCCCACCTCTGGTTGCCATAATTATGCTGGAGAGAGCTTCGGTGATTCTGATAGCACCTGCGTGGCCACGCAGGACTTGGTATGCAGACCTAGTGGACATGTCATCGGTTCCACCGTGGTCTCTGCCAATGAGGCAGGACCTTCTAATCCAAGGTCCTTTCAAGCATCCAAATCTAATGTCTCTGCATCTGACTGCTTGGAGATTGAACGCCTGATTTTATCAAAGCGTGGTTTCTCTGAGTCGGTCATTGATACCCTGATTCAAGCTAGAAAGCCTGTCACCAGGAAAATCTATCATAAGATTTGGCGCAAATATTTTTATTGGTGTGAATCCAAGGGTTACTCATGGAGTAAGATTAGGATTCCTAGAATATTGTCTTTTCTCCAAGAAGGATTGGAGAAGGGATTATCAGATAGCTCCTTAAAAGGACAGATTTCTGCATTGTCTATTCTTTTACACAAACGTCTGGCAGATGTCCCAGACGTTCAAGCGTTTAGTCAGGCTTTAGTCAGAATCAAGCCTGTATTCAAACCTGTTGCTCTGCCATGGAGCCTAAACTTAGTTCTTAGTTCTAAGTTCTTCAAGGCGTTCCGTTTGAACCTATGCATTCCATAGATATTAAGCTTCTATCTTGAAAAGTTCTGTTTTTAGTAGCTATCTCTTCGGCTCGAAGAGTTTCTGAGTTATCTGCTTTACAGTGTGACTCACCTTATCTTGTTTTCCATGCAGATAAGGTGGTTTTACGTACCAAACCTGGATTCCTTCCTAAGGTTGTTTCTAATAGGAATATCAATCAGGAAATTGTTGTTCCGTCGCTGTGTCCTAATCCTTCTTCAAAGAAGGAACGTCTGTTGCACAATCTTGATGTGGTTCGTGCTTTAAAGTTCTACTTACAAGCAACCAAAGATTTCCGTCAAACATCTTCATTGTTTGTTGTCTATTCTGGTAAGCAGAGAGGTCAAAAGGCTACGGCTACCTCTCTTTCTTTTTGGCTGAAAAGCATCATCCGTTTGGCTTATGAGACTGCTGGCCAGCAGCCTCCTGAAAGAATTACTGCTCATTCTACTAGAGCAGTGGCTTCCACATGGGCTTTTAAAAATGAGGCTTTTGTTGAACAGATTTGTAAGGCGGCGACTTGGTCTTCGCTTCATACTTTTTCCAAATTTTACAAGTTTGATACTTTTGCTTCTTCGGAGGCTATTTTTGGGGGAGAGGTTCTAAAAGCAGAGGTGCCTTCTGTTTAAGGTACCTGTCTTGTCCCTCCCTTCATCCGTGTCCTAAAAATTTGGTATTGGTATCCCACAAGTATGGATGAATCCGTGGACTCGATACATCTTACAAGAGAAAACAGAATTTATGCTTACCTGATAAATTTCTTTCTCTTGTGATGTATCGAGTCCATGGCCCGCCCTGTCTGTTTAAGACAGGTAGTATATTTTTATTTGAAAAATTTCAGTCACCTCTGCACCCAATAGTTTCTCCTTTTTCTTCCTAGCCTTCGGTCGAATGACTGGGGGGGGGGTGGAGCTAAGGGAGGAGCTATATAGACAGCTCTGCTGTGGGTGCTCTCTTTGCCACTTCCTGTTAGGAAGGAGAATATCCCACAAGTATGGATGAATCCGTGGACTCGATACATCAGGTACATCAGGTAAGCATAAATTCTTCAGGTAAGCTTGATTGAAGACATCGCCCGGATCGGATGAGGAGTTCTGCCCGGCTGGGTGAATACAAGGTAGGGAGATCTTCAGGGGGGTAGTGTTAGGTTTATTTAAGGGGGGTTTGGGTTAGATTAGGGGTATGTGGGTGGTGGGTCGTAATGTTGGGGGGTGGTATTGTTTTTTTTTTTTTTCAGGCAAAAGAGCAGTTTTCTTTGGGGCATGCCCCGCAAAAGGCCCTTTTAAGGGCTGGTAAGGTAAAAGAGCTAACTTTTTTAATTTAAAATAGGGTAGGGAATTTTTTTTATTTTGGGGGGCTTTATTATTTTATTAGGGGGCTTAGAATAGGTGTAATTAGCTTAAAAATCTTGTAATCTTTTTTTTATTTTTTGTAATTTAGTGGGGTTTTTTTTTGTAATTTAGTTTAGATTATTTAATTGTATTTTAGTTTAGATATTTGTAGTTTATTTAATTAATTGATAGTGTAGGTGTATTTGTAACTTAGGTTAGGATTTATTTTACAGGTAAATTGGTACTTATTTTAACTAGGTAGCTATTAAATAGTTATTAACTATTTAATAGCTATTGTACCTAGTTAAAATAAATACCAAGTTACTTGTAACATAAATATAAACCCTAAAATAGCTACAATGTAATTATTAATTACATTGTAGCTATCTTAGGGTTTATTTTATAGGTAAGTATTTAGATTTAAATAGGAATATTTTAATTAATAATATTAATATTAGATTTATGTTAATAAGAGTTTAGTTAGGGATGTTAGAGTTAGATAGGGTTATTATACTTAATATATATATATAATATAATAACAATATTAACTATATTAACCCGAATATAATTAGGGTTAATATAGCTGGCGGCGGTGTAGGGGGATTAGATTAGGGGTTAATGTGTTTAATATAGGTTGCGGCGGTGTAGGGGGATTAGATTAGGGGTTAATACATTTATTATAGGTGGCGGCGGTGTGGGGGGGATTTAGATTATAGGCAAAAGAGCTGATTACTTTGTGACAAAGCCCCGCCAAAAGCCCTTTTAAGGGCTGGTAAAAGAGCACTTTTCTTTGGGGCATGCCCCACAAAAAGCCCTTTTGAGGGCTGGCAATAGAGCTGTTTACTTTGGGGTAATGCCACGCAAAAAGCCCTTTTCAGGGCTATTTGTAGGGTTAGACTTAGGTTTATTGGTAGGGATAGTTTAGTATTTTAGGGGTTAAATAATTTAATATAGCTGGCGGCGGGGTAGGGGGATTAAATTAGGGGTTAATAATTTTAAAATATATGGCGGCGGGGTAGGGGCTCACTTTAGGGGGAGGTAAGGTAGATGGCGGCGGTGTAAGGGGCTCACTTTAGGGGGTAGGTAAGGTAGATGGTGGCAATGTAAGGGGCTCACTTTAGGGGGTAGTTTAATATAGTTGGCGACGGTGTAGGGGGATCACATTAGGGGGTAGTTAATGTAGGTGGTGGCGGTGTCCGGGAGTGGCGGTTTAAGGGTTAATAACTTTATTAGGGATTGCGGCGGGGAATCGTAGTTGACAGCTAGATAGACATTGCGCATGCGTTAGGTGTTAGGTTTATTTTGCAGGTAGTTTAGGGAGTTACGGGGCTCCAATAGACAGCGTAAGGCTTACTACGGCTGCTTTTTGTGGCGAGGTGAAAATGGAGTAAGATTTCTCCATTTTCGCCACGTAAGTCCTTACGCTGTATATTGGATACCAAACTGCGCTAGTTTGGTATACCTGCCTATGGCCCAAAAAACTACGGGAGACGGCAGAAATATACGAGCGTAACTTCTAGGTTACGCTATATAGGATACCAAACCAGCGCAAAATTCAGCGTCGCCAGCATTTGCAGGCGACTCTGCATATCGGATCGGGCCCATAGTATTGAATGAGTCTCGCAACTCATTCAATACTATGTTGCAGATTTTGGAGGCATGCGCTGAGGAGTTCTATGACCGTGATTAACGCATGCGCAATAGCGAGAGATAATTTTTGGGCGCATGCGCGGTAATTAGAGGCTCGATGTGCACAAGCGTAGTTCAAGCGTATAGAGCGGGTGTGACCGCTCTATACATCAATGTATAGCAAACACGGAAATGCTGGATGGGAGGAGTTAGGATCACAATAATTAGAAAAATCAAGGTAGGCAAATACGGTCAAATATAAGATTATTGAAAAAATAAACATAGTGACTACGTTGTACGTTGGAAAAGGAAAATACATATCAATTTTGATTTGAAAAACTTTACCTTCACTTTAAATACCTCCCCCACTTCGTTCATCCCCCAGTCATTCTTTGCCATTCGTCACAGGAGGATGGCAGAGGAGTGCCGGAGATTGAACGCCTAGTCTTAGCCAAGAGAGGCTTTTCTGAAAGTGTGATTGATACTCTAATTCAGGCAAGGAAGCCAGTCACTCGTCACATCTACCATAAGGTGTGGAGGACTTACTTGTCCTGGTGTGAGAAGCATGGATATCCTTGGCATAAGGTGAAGGTATCCAGGATTCTGTCCTTTCTCCAGGATGACTTGGAGAAGGATCTTGCCTCTAGTTCCATAAAGGGACAGATTTCGACATTATCAGTCTTGTTGCATAGGAGACTCGCTGAGCTCCCTGACATCCAATCTTTTGTTCAGGCTTTGTCTAGAATCAGACCTGTCTGATTAGGCAGTCGGCTCCGCCTTGGAGCTTAAACTTAGTCCTTAAGGTTTTGCAGGGGGTTCCGTTTGAACCTATGCATTCCATTGACATTAAGGTTCTGTCATGGAAGGTTCTCTTCCTATTGGTTATTGCATCGGCACGCAGAGTATCCGAGCTAGCTGCCTTGCAATGTGACTCTCCTTATCTGGTATTTCATGCAGATAAGGCTGTACTGCGCACTGGGTTGGGGTTTCTCCCCAAGGTGGTGGCTAATCGTAACATCAATCAGGAAATAATTGTACCTTCTTTGTGTCCTAACCCTTCTTCTTCAAAGGAGAGGTTACTTCATAACATGGATGTGGTTCGTGCCTTGAAGTTTTATCTTCAGGCTACCAAGCATTTCAGACAGTCTACATCTCTGTTTGTGGTGTATTCTGGGAAGCGTAAGGGGCAAAGGGCCTCTGCTACTTCTTTGTCTTTTTGGTTGAGGAGTATGATTCGCTTGGATTATGAGACAGCGGGACATAAGCCTCCTCAGAGGATCACGGCTCATTCAACTAGAACTGTGGCTTTGTGTTGGGCCTTCAAGAATGAGGCCTCTATGGAGCAGATTTGTAAGGCGGCTACCTGGTCCTCCTTACACACTTTTACAAAGTTTTACAAGTTTGATGTTTTTGCTTCTGCGGAAGCTGCTTTTGGGAGAAACGTTTTGCAGACGTTAGGGTCCACCTTTTTTCCCGCCTGTTTTCATTCAGTGTCTTCTAGAGCTTGGGTATATGTTCCCAACAGTAATGAACGAAGCCGTAGACTCTCCTCCCCTTTAGATGGAAAACATAAATTATGCTTACCTGATAATTTCATTTCCATCAAGGGGAGGGGAGTCCACAGCTCCCACCCGTATCTCACACGGCGGACATAAATTTAATTCTCTTCTGGCACCATTTACACCCTGATATTTCTCCTACTGTTCCTGGTTCCCTTGGCAGAATGACTGGGGGATGAGGGAAGTGGGGGGAGGTATTTAAGCCTTTGGCTGGGGTGTCTTTGCGTCCTCCTGGTGGCCAGGTTCTTAATTCCCAACAGTAATGAATGAAGCCGTGAACTCTCCTCCCCTCGATTTTATCTTCTTATTTAATCAAATGTGCTTAGTTCTCTTGATATCCTTTGTTAAAGAGTAATCCTAGATAAACTCAGGAGTGTGCATGTGTCTTTAGCCATTTGGCAGCAGTGTTTGCAATAGTATTTATAGCAATGTTATACATAGTTGCAAACATTACGGCCATAGATTGTTAAAGACGCATGCAAACTTCTAAGTCTATCAGTCTACCTAGATCTACTCTTTAATAAAGGATAGCAAGAGAATAAAAAACATTTTATTTTAAAAATTAAACTGAAAAGATGTTTAAAATTGCATGTTCATCTGAATTATGAATGTTTAAATTTTTAACTTTATCGTCCCTGTACAGTATGAGATTGTAATTTAAAATGGTTACTTATGTCTCATTAAAAAAATCTTAGCAGTAAATTGTATTATATATTAGAGCATTTTTTTTTTTACACTTTTATATTGTTTTAAATATGCAAATAAACTTGTTTTTATAACTACAGTTGTCATGCAGTTGTTAACCTGTTGGTTGCCAGCCAAAGGGTTAATGTATGTTACAACTTCCTTGAAAGGATTCTTTGGATTCCTGTAGCCAGGCCCAAGTTCAAATATTACAAACTAAATATATCTTCCTAACAATAAACACCAGCAGCAGTGCCCTTTAAACTGACATTAAAGGGATGTGAAACCCTAAATGTTTCTTTCTTGATTCAGATAGAGCATGCAATTTATAACAACTTTTTAATTTACTTCTATGATACATTTTTCTTCTCTTTATATCTTTTGTTAAAAAGCAGGGATGTATGCTTAGGAGCCAGCCCATTTCTGGAGCACTATATGGCAGCAGTTTTGCAAGAACGTTATCCATTTGCAAGAGCACTATTTCTTGCCACATAGTGGTCCAGATACCTACGTAGGTGTCTCTTCAGCACAGAATATAATGGCAACGAAGCAAATTTGATAATAGAAGTAATATGGAAACTTTTTTTTAAATGTTATGCTCTGTCTGAATCACAAAAGAAAATGTTTTAGTTTCATATCCCTTTAAACACTAAATAAATGCTAGAAATAATAGTGTATTGAAAGCAAAGATTGCCCTGTAAATAATATGCATCTGTTTTAATTATATTAGTTTAAATAGTAAAGGAATGTATTCTCTCTAAACTAATGGATGCCACCATGCTGTAACATAGGTATCATTAGGTTTAAAAGCCTTTTGCCTTATCTCTTCTGCTGAGGCAGTTAGGGTTACTTATAAATGAGCTTCTAGAGCAGTGGTGCCCAATAGGTAGATCAGGATCCACCAGTAGATCGCGGCCAATGTGATCAAGTTACGCAATCTCAACACTGGGGCGTGAGTAGAGTATGGTTGCATGGGATACCGCTTTATCTACCAGTGTGTGAATGGGGCAGGTCATTAAACTCTCCCAATGGATATGGCGGTATAGTATAGTTAGGAGGGTAAGTGTCAATAGATTAAAAGAGAAAAAGTAAATGTGGAGGCTTCTGTGCTGTGCTAAAGGAACAAGTCTGATTGACGTCTGGCAAATGAACGTATTGCATGGCGCGCAATTGAAATTTATTTGTGTAAGCCTCACTGGGTCATATCAGGCCAAGTCCGTGGCGCAAAGTAAAGGGGGTCAGTGGCAGTAAGTAAGCACAAGGAGTTGCTCTGGTTAACCCAAATTAAAGTCAGTGCTACTTTTGTCGTCAGGATTAATCCGTTGTATCTTTATGCTTTTGCACACCCATGTGTTGCTAAAAAGGGGTATGAAACGCATTGTTTATTATTTTTCATGATTCAGATATAGAACATGCAATTTTAAACAACTTTCTTATTTACTCATATTTTCACATTTTCTTCATTCTCTTGGTATCTTTATTTGAAAAAGCAGGAATGTAAGCTAAGGAGCCAGCCCATTTTTAGTGGGTAGATCTCACTGGTCATTTAAAAAGTAGATCCCAACACAAAAAGTGTGGGCACCCCTGTTCTAAAGTATCAGTGTTTATCAGTGTTTAAAGTGACAGTAACCACCTTGTAATTACAAGACATATCTCTTGTGCTGCTATAGAATAACATATCAGCCAAGTCTTAGTATCTTTAAAACAAATGAACATCCTTTTTAAAGGGACATTATACACTAGATTTTTCTTTGCATAAATGTTTTGTAGATGATCCATTTATATAGCCTATACAGTTTTTTTGTGTTTTTTTTTTTTTTTTTTTTTTTTTTTTTTTTTAAGAATGAATAGTTTTGCTGATTTTCAGACTCCTTACCAAGCCCAATGTTTTAGGAGAATACTGATGTATACTGACTCCAGCTTGCTTCTGTTTGTGTAAAGAGTCTCTTCATATGCAGGGGAGGGGGAGTGTCTGCTGTTTTTGCTATAGAACCACTTGCAGTGAATGTTCCAGGTAACATTTCCAATAGAGCTAAACTGGGAGCTTCTAAGTAAGTCTTTAAACGGTTTTATACTGGATTTTTATATCAGTATCTATGCATATTATTCTTTATAGTAGTGTCTATTACATGCAGTTATATGAAAATTGGTGTATTCTGTCCCTTTAATGCAATGATTTATCAACAGCAAAACTCCACCTATGATTTGCCTTATTTGGAGGAGCTAACCCCTGTTATTATGTTAGTATAGAGTGCATTGTTTGCAGCTGTTATATGATGAAACCAATTAGGGACAGATAAATAGCAGGGCTAACCCTTAGAAGTCAGCAGGGTGCAGTTTAACCTCTTCTCTATCGGATATTTCACTCTGTTTAAACACAAATAGAGCCTTTGTTTTGTTTTTTTATTTACCCATAAATTTGATATATGCCCATTTTTGTATATTTGATACCAAATATGATCATTTAAAAAAAAAAAAAAAAAAAAAACTTTTTTGCAAACTTTGAGTTTTTCACTAAATTTATTTACATGCAACTACTGCAGTCATAAGACAAATGGTTGTAAAAGCTTCTCTGTGGTCCCCTTTGTTCAAAAATAGCAGACATGCATGGCTTTGCTATTGGTTTTTGGCAGGTCAAAGGCTGCCAATTGCAGCTGCGCACCAAGCTTCTGAAATTCCTGGTAGTTAATCAGTGAGCTTGTAAGGTTAATTTTTGCAGTTGTATAGGGATTACCCTCCCACCTGACACCTTGCTACCTGATCCCTACCTGAGCTTTCTTCTGAGAAAACAAATACCGGCTATGCGTATTAGTATACATTTGCGTAACAACTATACAGCATAAATTAGAAACTAAAGTTGGTAGGACTGATTTTTAAACGATCATTGGTTTACAATCAGATTCTAACACACACATAGTTTCACCGATTGCTTCTTTATTTCTATTTTTAATATTTTCATTTTTTATTATCATTATCATTTATTTGTATAGCGCCGCTAAATTCTGTAGCGCTAGGTACAGTGATGGGTTATAAAATGACAAGGATTTGTGATAACATACAAAACAACAAAACTAAATAAATCTAGTACAAATCTAGTACAGGAGGAAGAGGGCTCTGCTCCGGAGACCTCACAGTCTACAGGTTTAGTGTGCAGAGACATAAGGTTGGCGGTAGCTTGTCACATCAGTTGTAGTTGCAGCATTGAGTCAGGCAGTTCATGCATTAGTTTGGTTCGGATGAGGGATAGAGGAGAGTTTTATCAGAACTTTACCGGTCCTGTCGGCAACCCTACCCGCTCACACGGAGGATTGTTACAGACAGTGACACAAGAAGTGTCACCGTCTAACGATCAGGCAATCTGGCTTAATATGGTAACTGAGAACTGATCGTGACAACCGAAATTGCTTAAGCTTTCTGAAGGTACGACGTAGATCTGCATAATGCGGTACAATGGTCTATGTACTACATGAAAAAGATCTACGTCGCAAGGGGTTAAGTTCTGGGAATTAGAATTTGCTACGTTTTTAGAGCTAAATTACACGAAAAGGGGCAAAATAAATAATGAACATATACTACAAAGTTATTTCATTATACACAACTAAACATTTTATATATACAAATATCAAGGTGTTTACAATCCCTTTAACCACCCATTGTTAGACACGGTGAGAAGCTGTTTGGAAAGCCTTTCCTTTATATTTTATTAATAGGGTCAGCAGTCTTCCTATTAACATATCAGCAGAGCCTGAATATTAAAAGAACAGATTAATATTAATGCCTTGTTTAGTGGGGGGGGGGGGGGGAAATCCAGTTGTCAAACTTCAGATAATAATATGCTCACTATGACCTGTATTTTTCCACCTGATCTGAGTTTTGACAGATGGCTCCAAAATATTGTCGTTGTCATTAAACCTCAAATTAAAGTATATATTTTTTACGTTATAACTGTAACTTCATTGCCCACGGATTTCACTTTACTCATCACTTTGTTTATATGGGGCAGCCAAACAGAACGTGAGTCTTCAGATGTGGCGAAATAAATATTGAAAGTATATTGCAAAGTTTGTTTACTAAGCACAATTAAACATTTCTTATTACAATCTGAAAGTCTTATAAACTTTTTGAATTAAAAAACAAACAAACTCGGTAGGTGAAAAAACAAACAAGTCATTGCATGTGCTGTTATTCTTCTATATTCATTAATTTTTTATTTGCTAAATACTGCTGTACTGTGACTCATTTGCTAGAAATAAAATAGGGCTAATTGCTATGATCTTTGGTAAACTCTAATCTAAAAAAAACAATCATATAGTGTTAAATTAGTTTTGGAAATGCATTATTAAACCCTGAATTTGTCATTTGAAACCATATGGTGTAAACAAAACTGAAAGGATCTCACAAATCTTATTTCTGAATATTTGTACCTGCATTTTTCTGGATCAATAGTTCTCTTCATTATTTTTTTTTTCTCCTTATGAGAAACACTTAGAGCATTTGAGAACAAAAAGAGATTTCATATGAGGGTTTACTGTATTGCTTAGTGCAGTAAATTCCTCTTTGAGCTGGAGACGGGAGGCTGTGCACAAGCGCACAGATAACTAGCAGGTCTGTTCTTGTGCTCTTTTTTGATTCTCAACAGAGCCAAAGTAAATATTTATGCTCCACTTGCTTCAACACTCATAGACTTCTAAGCTGTAGTCAGTAATCGGTTAATTCCTGGGGAGGCACCGCAAGTGGTTATTGACTAAAAGTAAATAGGGAAACTCGCACGCTTTACCCCTTCCATCCTTGTTTGAGCCTCTGTTGCTGAGAGGGTTAATGTGTGTCAGCAATGCCAAGTCCCCATATGTATCTTTGGCATATGGCTTGGCTGGTGATTTCTGAACTTCCTCTGCATGCAGAATCATGATGAGAAACTGTTCCACTCCACACGTGGCATTTTAAGAGCCTCTGTATACTGTGAAATATTAAACGCACATTGCAAGACCAGTGGAGGTGGATTGAAGCCCATTGAATTGAGCCGGTGGATAATGTGTGCATTGCTGGTTCTGGCGTGCTGAGCATGCTCTGCAGTCATATGTATAGTATAAGACAGTGATTTTTGTAAACGGGACAGGCTGCTTTGGTTTTCCAGATGTAACATTTGATTGTCTTGCTATGTACAGGGAGGTGCGACTCGGGAGGAACGGAATAGAAGAAATAAAACAGCACCCGTTCTTTAAGAATGATCAGTGGACTTGGGATAACATTAGAGAAAGTAAGTATCTATCATCTGTTTGTTTTTGTTTTGTTTTTTTACTAATAATTATATAGAAAGATATGCTTTTTTAATGGTTTTTATCTTCACTTACTCCCTTTTGAGTGATTTTAAAATTGTCTTTCTTAAAAAAAAAAAAACTTATATCAAGTATATAATTAGTTCATGACACTGATAACAGCTAGTATACAAATATATAAGCAAATAAACATTCTCTATAAAATTTGTGCTGTTTTAAGACTCTTTCCTTAGTAAGTTAGTTTATCTAGTGTCATTTTTATAAAAGATCTTTAAAAAGATCCTTTATTTGCTCGTATGTAGAAACACAGATAGGACTGCAGATGGAACCAATAAAGTCATCAAAAAAAAGATTCAATTTTATAACATCCCCAGGATGACTGTTTCTGTGTTTGTAATTATTAGTTGTTCGTGATTTTTAATAGTTTTTACTTCAGAAATACTCCAAATATATCCGGCCATACATGAATATACACTTGTTTTTATATTTATCTGCCATGAATTTCATGTGAAATAAATTATGTAATATAGAACTACGTGTTTAATTTGAAATAATTTTCCTTCAATGTATAATGAAAAGTAGTGTGCAGCGTATCAGCATGAATATAAAAATACTTCTTTATTAGATCTTGTTCCCATGCTAAGTAGCACAGACAGATATTACCCAGTAGGAAGAGTTAGAGGCTTATTTTGGTGGAACTTGCTGCTGGGGAAGTGTGATACAAAGGTCCCTGTATTTGCTGCTTGTTAAAGTCCCTGTTGTGTGTAGAACTATTTCCATCTTATACGAGGAGAGTCCACAGCTTCATTCATTACTTGTGGGAAATACAGAACCTAGCCACCAGGAGTAGGCAAAGACAGCCCAGCCAAAGGCTTAAATACCTCCCCCACTCCCCTCATTCTCCAGTCATTCTTTGCCTTTCATCACAGGAGGATGGTAGAGAAGTGTCAGAAGATTTCGGAGTAGTCTCTTATGGAGGGTAGTGCTCTCCGGAATGGGACTGGAGTTTTAAGTAGCCCTGTCAGTCTCTCAGTGAGAGCCTGGATGAAAGTTAGAGTCCGGAGATGCAGAGAGAGTCCTTCTGCGAAACCATCTCCTTAAGCAATCAGTGTTGACGAGTTTCACTGTCTGCTTTCTTCACTCAAGTCCATGTCAGGAGCGCTGCTACACACTGTCAAACTTGAGAGGCCGTGTTCCTGTTCCACGGCGTTGATTCTGGTAAGATTGTTTCATTTTTATATCTATAATGATAACGCAAGAAGACAGGGTCACAGTGTGGCTCCTTTATCTGTATAGCATCAGGGGTTAATATCTCCGGCAAGTTATTATTGAACAGGGGGGGATATATTCATAATGTGTTTTATGTGTTTTGCTGCGACATGTGTGAGATGTGGCTCTGGCAATTTGCAACAGTCAGGTTTTTCTTCCTTGATTACTCACAGCCGGTTTTGTTGGTGCGCTTTTTTCCTGGCTGCGGGGGAGGTCCTGCATGGTACTATGTGACCAGGTGTGGCCTCTTTCTCTTCCTTTACTGACCGTCGGTTGTAGGAGACGTTTACAAGGTTTCTCTGTGGGCCTGGGTCTGTTAGAGGTTACTCCCTCATTAACTAAATCTAATGCCTCAATAAAATAGTGATATCTATAAAGAAATAAACTGTACCGTCCACTTCTTAAAGGGGTCTCCATCCTGCGAGTTGCGTTCCCTACATTCATCTCCGATTACACATGCAGCTCTCCAGTTTACTTCTAATCTAATCCTCCTACGGGATTTTGCTGAGCAGTTGCAAACGGCGGTTTCTGCGGTCATTAGTGCTTTACCTTGCCCAGCCAAGCACAATCGAAAGGTTAAACATTTCTATCCTTCCCAGGGGTCATCTACTCCGTTGGATGTTTCTGAGTCTAGTTTATCCGCTGATGCGGAGGATTCCGATACTTCGGAGGCCTCTCTCTCTCGGTCGGATTCTGCGGCCTCTAGGCCTCCTGCTGCGGAGGAACCAGACTTTAGGTTTAGGATGGAGAACTTACGCTTTTTGTTAAGAGGTGTTAGAGACTTTAGAGGTTCCAGAACCAAAACTACCGGAGGAACCTTCTATTCCTAAGCTGGATGAAGTTTATGAGGACAGGGTAGTGCCCCAGACCTTCCCGGTTCCCGTAAAGATGGCGAATATTATCAAGAATGAATGGGAGAGACTGGGATCGTCTTTCTCTCCTTACTCTTCCTTTAAAAAATGTTCCCGGTTCCAGATGCTCAACTAGAGTTATGGGGATCTGTCCCTAAGGTGGATGGATAGTTCATCGTTTAAGAAATTAGAGACCCTGTTAAGAAAAATGCTTCAGCACACAGGGTTCGTTTCTTTCATGTAATTAGCAAGAGTCCATGAGCTAGTGACGTATGGGATATACATTCCTACCAGGAGGGGCAAAGTTTCCCAAACCTCAAAATGCCTATAAATACACCCCTCACCACACCCACAAATCAGTTTTACAAACTTTGCCTCCTATGGAGGTGGTGAAGTAAGTTTGTGCTAGATTCTACGTTGATATGCGCTCCGCAGCAGGTTGGAGCCCGGTTTTCCTCTCAGCGTGCAGTGAATGTCAGAGGGATGTGAGGAGAGTATTGCCTATTTGAATTCAATGATCTCCTTCTACGGGGTCTATTTCATAGGTTCTCTGTTATCGGTCGTAGAGATTCATCTCTTACCTCCCTTTTCAGATCGACAATATACTCTTATTTATATACCATTACCTCTGCTGATTTTCGTTTCAGTACTGGTTTGGCTTTCTACAACATGTAGATGAGTGTCCTGGGGTAAGTAAATCTTATTTTCTGTGACACTCTAAGCTATGGTTGGGCACTTTTTTATAAAGTTCTAAATATATGTATTCAAACATTTATTTGCCTTGACTCAGGATTTTCAACATTCCTTATTTCAGACAGTCAGTTTCATATTTGGGATAATGCATATGAATAAATCATTTTTTTTCTTACCTTAAAAATTTGACTTTTTCCCTGTGGGCTGTTAGGCTCGCGGGGGCTGAAAATGCTTCATTTTATTGCGTCATTCTTGGCGCGGACTTTCTTGGCGCAAAAATTTTTCTTTGTTATTTCCGGCGTCATACTTGTTGCCGGAAGTTGCGTCATTTTTGACGTTCTTTTGCACCAAAAGTGTCGGCGTTCCGGATGTGGCGTCATTTTTGGCGCCAAAAGCATTTAGGCGCCAAATAATGTGGGCGTCATTTTTGGCGCTAAAAAAATATGTGCGTCACTATTGTCTCCACATTATTTAAGTCTCATTTTTTATTGCTTCTGGTTGCTAGAAGCTTGTTCACTGGCATAAACTTATGGTATCTATTCCTCCAGCTGTTGTTTGTACTGTTTTGTCATGACAAACTTGTTAATGCAGATAATATTTCCTTTAGTACTGTTACATTACCTGTTGCTGTTCTGTCAACATCTAATACTCAGAGTGTTCCTGATAACATAAGAGATTTTGTTTCTAAATCCATTAAGAAGGCTATGTCTGTTATTCCTCCTTCTAGTAAACGTAAAAAGTCTTTTAAAACTTCTCATTTTTCAGATGAATTTTTAAATGAACATCATCATTCTGATTCTGATAATGGTTCTTCTTGTTCAGAGGATTCTGTCTCAGAGGTTGATGCTGATAAATCTTCATATTTATTTAAAATGGAATTTATTCGTTCTTTACTTAAAGAAGTCCTAATTGCATTAGAAATTGAGGATTCTGGTCCTCTTGATACTAAATCTAAACGTTTAGATAAGGTTTTTAAATCTCCTGTAGTTATTCCAGAAGTTTTTTCCTGTCCCTAGTGCTATTTCTGAAGTAATTTCCAGGGAATGGAATAATTTGGGTAATTCATTTACTCCTTCTAAACGTTTTAAGCAATTATATCCTGTGCCATCTGACAGATTAGAGTTTTGGGACAAAATCCCTAAAGTTGATGGGGCTGTCTCTACTCTTGTTAAAGCGTAATACTCTACGGCAGATGGTACTTCCTTTAAGGATCCTTTAGATAGGAAAATTGAATCCTTTCTAAGAAAAGCTTACTTGTGTTCAGGTAATCTTCTTAGACCTGCTATATCTTTAGCGGATGTTGCTGCAGCTTCATCTTTTGGTTAGAAGCTTTAGCGCAACAAGTAACAGATCATAATTCTCATAGCATTTTTTCAACATGCTAATAATTTTATTTGTGATGCCATCTTTGATATCATTAGAGTTGATGTCAGGTATATGTCTCTAGCTATTTTAGCTAGAAGAGCTTTATGGCTTAAAACTTGGAATGCTGATATGTCTTCTAAGTCTACTCTGCTTTCCCTTTCTTTCCAGGGTAATAATCGTTTTCGTTCCTTTTGTCACAACAAGGAACAAAAACCTGATCCTTCATCCTCAGGAGTGGTACCAGTTTGGAAACCATCTCCAGTCTGGAATAAATCCAAGCCTTTTAGAAAATCAAAACCAGCTCCTAAGTCCACATGAAGGTGCGGCCCTCATTCCAGCTCAGCTGGTAGGGGGCAGATTAAGTTTTTTCAAAGAAATTTGGATCAATTCCGTTCATATTCCTTGGATTCAGAACATTGTTTCAGAAGGGTACAGAATTGGCTTCAAGATAAGGCCTCCTGCAAAGAGATTTTTTCTTTCCCGTGTCCCAGTAAACCCAGCGAAGGCTCAAGCATTTCTGAATTGTGTTTCAGATCTAGAGTTGACTGGAGTAATTTTGCCAGTTCCAGTTCTGGAACAGGGACTGGGGTGTTATTCAAATCTCTTCATTGTACCAAAGAAGGAGAATTCCTTCAGACCAGTTCTGGATCTAAAAATATTGAATCCTTATGTAAGGATACCAACATTCAAAATGGTAACTGTAAGGACTATCCTGCCTTTTGTTCAGCAAGGGCATTATATGTCTACAATAGATTTACAGGATGCATATCTGCATATTCCGATTCATCCAGATCACTATCCGTTTCTGAGATTCTCATTCCTAGACAAGCATTACCAGTTTGTGGCTCTGCCGTTTGGCCTAGCAACAGCTCCAAGAATTTTTACTAAGGTTCTCGGTGCCCTTCTGTCTGTAATCAGAGAACAGGGTATTGTGGTATTTCCTTATTTGGACGTTATCTTGGTACTTGCTCAGCCTTCACATTTAGCAGAATCTCATTCGAATCGACTTGGGTTGTTTCTTCAAGATCATGGTTGGAGGAACAATTTACTAAAAGTTCATTGATTCCTCAGACAAGGGTAACCTTTTTGGGTTTCCAGATAGATTCAGTGTCCATGACTATATCTTTGACAGACAAGAGACGTCTAAAATTGATATCAGCTTGTCGAAACCTTCAGTCACAATCATTCCCTTCGGTAGCCTTATGCATGGAAATTCTAGGTCTTATGACTGCTGCATCGGACGCTATCCCCTTTGCTCGTTTTCACATGCGACCTCTTCAGCTCTGTATGCTGAACCAGTGGTGCAGGGATTACACAAAGATATCTCAATTAATATCTTTAAAACCGATTATACGACACTCTCTGACGTGGTGGACAGATCACCATCGTTTAGTTCAGGGGGCTTCTTTTGTTCTTCCGACCTGGACTATAATCTGAACAGATGCAAGTCTTACAGGTTGGGGAGCTGTGTGGGGGTCTCTGACGGCACAAGGGGTTTGGGAATCTCAGGAGGTGAGATTACCAATCAATATTTTGGAACTCCGTGCAATTTTCAGAGCTCTTCAGTCTTGGCCTCTTCTAAAGAGAGAATCGTTCATTTGTTTTCAGACAATGTCACAACTGTGGCATACATCAATCATCAAGGAGGGACTCACAGCCCTCTGGCTATGAAAGAAGTATCTCGAATTCTGGTTTGGGCGGAATCCAGCTCCTGTCTAATTTCTGCGGTTCATTTCCCAGGTATAGACAATTGGGAAGCGGATTATCTCAGTCGCCAAACGTTGTATCCGGGCGAATGGTCTCTTCACCCAGAGGTATTTCTTCAGATTGTCCAAATGTGGGGACTTCCAGAAATAGATCTGATGGCTTCTCATCTAAACAAGAAACTTCCCAGGTATCTGTCCAGATCCAGGGATCCTCAAGCGGAAGCAGTGGATGCATTGTCACTTCCTTGGAAGTATCATCCTGCTTATATCTTTCCGCCTCTAGTTCTTCTTCCAAGAGTGATCTCCAAGATTCTGAAGGAATGCTCGTTTGTTCTGCTGGTAGCTCCAGCATGGCCTCACATGTTTTGGTATGCGGATCTTGTCCGGATGGCCTCTTGCCAACCGTGGACTCTTCCGTTAAGACTAAACTTTGTCGTAAGGTCCTTTTTTCCATCAGGATCTCAAATCCTTAAATTTAAAGGTATGGAGATTGAACGCTTGATTCTTAGTCAAAGAGGTTTATCTGACTCTGTGATTAATACTATGTTACAGGCTCGTAAATCTGTATCTAGGGAGATATATTATAGAGTCTGGAAGACTTATATTTCTTGGTGTATTTCTCATCATTTTTCCTGGCATTCTTTTAGAATTCCGAGAATTTTACAGTTTCTTCAGGATGGTTTGCAGAAAGGTTTGTCTGAAAGTTCCTTGAAAGGACAAATCGCTGCTCTTTCTGTTCTTTTTCACAGAAAGATTGCTAATCCTCCTGATTTTCGTTGTTTTGTATAAGCTTTAGTTCATATAAAACCTGTCATTAAGTCAATTTCTCCTCCTTGGAGTTTGAATTTGGTTCTGGGGGCTCTTCAAGCTCCTCCGTTTGAACCTATGCATTCGTTGGTCATTAAATTACTTTCTTGGAAAGTTTTGTTCCTTTTGGCCATCTCTTCTGCCAGAAGAGTTTCTGAATTATCTGCTCTTTCTTGTGAGTCTCCTTTTCTGATTTTTCATCAGGATAAGGCGGTGTTGCGAACTTCTTTTTAATTTTTACCTAAGGTTGTGAATTCTAACAACATTAGTAGAGAAATTGTGGTTCCTTCATTGTGTCCTAATCCTAAGAATTCTAAGGAGAGATCATTGCATTCTTTGGATGTAGTTAGAGCTTTGAAATATTATGTTGAAGCTACTAAGAATTTCCGAAAGACTTCTAGTCTATTTGTTATCTTTTCCGGTTCTTGGAAAGGTCAGAAGGCCTCTGCCATTTCTTTGGCATCTTGGTTGAAATCTTTAATTCATCATGCTTATGTCGAGTCGGGTAAAACTCTGCCTCAAAGGATTACAGCTCATTCTACTAGGTCAGTTTCTACTTCCTGGGCGTTTAGGAATGAAGCTTCGGTTGATCAGATTTGCAAAGCAGCAACTTGGTCTTCTTTGCATATTTTTACTAAATTCTACCATTTTGATGTGTTTTCTTCTTCTGAAGCTGCTTTTGGTAGAAAAATACTTTAGGCAGCTGTTTCAGTTTGAATCTTCTGCTTATAATTTCAATTTAAACTTTATTTTGGGTGTGGATTATTTTTCAGCGGAATTGGCTGTCTTTATTTTATCCCTCCCTCTCTAGTGACTCTTGCGTGGAAAGATCCACATCTTGGGTAGTCATTATCCCATACGTCACTAGCTCATGGACTCTTGCTAATTACATGAAAGAAAACATAATTTATGTAAGAACTTACCTGATAAATTCATTTCTTTCATATTAGCAAGAGTCCATGAGGCCCACCCTTTTTTGTGGTGGTTATGATTTTTTTGTATAAAGCACAATTATTCCAATTCCTTATTTTTTATGCTTTCGCTCTTTTTTCTTATCACCCCACTTCTTGGCTGTTCGTTAAACTGATTTGTGGGTGTGGTGAGGGGTGTATTTATAGGCATTTTGAGGTTTGGGAAACTTTGCCCCTCCTGGTAGGAATGTATATCCCATACGTCACTAGCTCATGGACTCTTGCTAATATGAAAGAAATGAATTTATCAGGTAAGTTCTTACATAAATTATGTTTTTTCAACCTGCAGCCGTGGTTGCTGCGGTGGCGGGAACTTCTACCTATTGGTGCGACTCTCTGTCAGAGACTATCGAGGTGGAGACTCCTCTCGATTAAATTCATGAAAGAATTAAGCCCATGAGGGTTGCAAATTTGTTTATTTGTGATGCTAATATGCAGATTATCTGCTTGAATGCTAAGACATAAGGTTCTTCTGTTCTGGCCCAGAGGGCCCTGTGTTTGAAGTCGTGGTCAGCTGACATGACGTCCAAATCTAGATTACTATTCCTTCCATTTAAGGGAAAGATACTTTTCGGTCTAGGCCTGGACTCTATCAAATCCACGGTCACAGGGGGCAAGGATGCCTTTCTTCCACAGAATAAAAAGAATAAACTTAAGGGTCCTAATTTTCGTCCCTTTCGTTCGGACAAGTCCCAACGACAGCAACCTGCCGCAAAGCCTGAGCAGTCCAAGGGATCTTGGAAACCATCTCAGTCTTGGAATTAATCCAAACAGAGCAAGAAGCCCACCGAGACAAAATCGGCATGAAGGGGCGGCCCCTGATCTGTCTCTGGATCTAGTAGGGGGCAGACTCTCTATTTTCGCAGAGACTTGGTGGAGAGACATTCAGGATCTTTAGGTTCTGTAAGTTGTTGCCCAGGGTTACAGGACCCATCCTCCCAGGGACAGATTCCTCTTGTCAAATCTCTCATCAAATCCAGAAACAAAAATGCTTTTCTAGAGTGCGTGAGGGATCTCTCCTCTCTAGGAGTAATTGTACCGGTACCTCTAGCAGAAAGGGGTTTAGGGTACTATTCAAACCATTTCGTGGTACCAAAGAAGGAGGGCACGTTTCACCCAATTCTAGACTTAAAGTGTTTAAACAAGTTTCTGTCGGTTCCATCGTTCAAAATGGAAACGATAAGGTCAATACTGCCCCTAGTTCAAGAGGGCCAGTTTATGACCACAATAGACTTGAAGGATGCTTACCTTCATGTTCCAATCCACAAGGATCACTTCAGGTTCTTAAGGTTCGCCTTTCTGGATTAGCTCTTCCAGTTTGTAGCTCTTCCCTTCAGGTTGGGTAACGCTACAAGAATCTTCACGAAGGTTCTGGGAGCTCTGCTTGCGGTAGCGAGATCCAGAGGAATTGCAATGGCACCTTATCTGGACGACATTCTGGTTCAGGCTCTGTCCTACCAGTTGGCAGAGGTTCATTTGAGAATTCTTCTTCTTCTGCAATCTCATGGTTGGAAGTGAACTCAGGAAGAGTTCTCTGGTTCCCAGTACCAGAGAGGAGTTCCTGGGCACGATAATAGACTCTGTTGCCATGAAGATATTCCTAACAGACAAGAGACATTGCAAGATTGTCTCCAGCTGTCTTGCCCTTCAATCCTCCTCAAGGCAATCAGTGGCCCGGTGCATGGAGGTGATTGGGCTCATGGTATCCACTATAGATGTCATTCCCTTCGCTAGGTTCCATCTCCGGCCTCTTCAGCTGTGCATGCTGAAGCAGTGGAACAGCGATCATTCTAACCTATCCCAACTGATCTCTCTGGACAATGGGTCGAGGGAATCTCTCTTGGTGGCTCCATCCAGATCAGCTGTCCCAAGGGACATCTTTCCTCTGACCATCTTGGAAGATCGTGACTACGGACGTGAGTCTCTCGGGTTGGGGAGCGATTTGGGGTGCCAGGAAGGTACAGGGCAGATGAAATTGGAAGGAGTCTCTTCTCCCGATCAACATCCTGGAACTTCGGGCGATCTTCAACACTCTGGGGGCTTGGCCCCTCCTAAGTTTGTCGGTGGCTTACATCAACCGTCAGGGGGGGTACTAGAAGCTCCCTAGCCATGAGGGAAGTGTCTCAGATTCTGGAGTGGGCGGAGGCCCACGACTGCTCGCTATCAGCGATCCACATTCCGGGTGTGGACAACTGGGAAGCGGATTTTCTCAGCAGACAATCGTTTCATCCGAGGGAATGGTCTCTTCACCCCGAAGTGTTTGCGGAGATTTGCAACAGTTGGGGGGCTACGGGGATAGATCTCATGGCGTCCAGACTCAACTTCAAGCTACCCAGATACAGGTCACGGTCTAGGGATCCCCAGGCGGAACTGATAGATGCCTTAGCACTGCCTTGGGGATTCAACCTAGTGTAATTTTTCCACCATTACCACTTCTACCTCGTGTAGTGGCACACATAGAACAGGAGCAGGCGTCAACTATTCTGATTGCTCCATCGTGGCCACAGAGGACGGTTTTTGCGGACCTAGTGAGGATGTCATCCTCCCCTCCATCTAGGTTGCCCTGTAACAAGGATCTGCTGGAACAGGGCCCCTTTGTGCATCAGAATCTAGATTCTCTGAGGCTGACTGCGGGGAGATTGAACGCCTAGTCTTAGCCAGAAGAGGTTTTTCTGAGAGGGTGATTGATACTCTCATTCAAGCCAGAAAGCCTGTTACCCGTTGCATCTATCATAAGGTGTGGAGGACCTACTTACTCTGGTGTAAATCTCGAAGATATTCCTGGCATAAGGTCAGGGTATCCAGAATTATTTCCTTCCTCCAGGACAGTCTGGAGAAAGGACTTGCCGCCAGTTCCTTAAGGGGACAGATTTCAGTTCCATCTGTGCTGTTACACAAGAAGCTCGCTGAGCTCCCTGATATTCAGTCTTTTGTTCAGGTTTGAATCTGGTTCTGAAGGTTTTGCAGGGGCCTCCGTTCGTGCCTATGCATTCTCTTCACATCAAGATTCTGTCTTGGAATGTTCTTTTTCGTCTTGCCATTGCTTCGGCACGAGTGCCTGAATTAGCTGCCTTACAATGTGAACCTCCTTATCTGTTTTTCCATGCAGATAAGGCTGTTCTTCGCACTGGATTGGGGTTTCTTCCTAAGGTTGTGTCTGTTCACAACATTAATCAGGAAATTGTGGTTCCTTCCTTGTGTCCTAAACCATCTTCTTTAAAGGAACGGTTACTTTACATCTTCTATGTGGTTCGAGCCTTGAAATTCTATCTTCAGGCTATGAAGAATTTCAGACAGACTTCAGCTTTGTTTGTTGTCTATTCAGGGAAGCGCAAAGGGCAGAAGGCTTCTTCTACTTCCCTATCTTTTTGGCTGAGGAGTATGATTCGTTTGGCTTATGAGACTGCGGGACATAAGCCTCCTCAGAGGATTACAGCTCACTCAACTAGAGCTGTGACTTCTTCTTGGGCCTTTAAGAATGAGGCCTCTATGGAGCAGATTTGTAAGGCGGCTACCTGGTCCTCTTTACATACCTTTACAAAGTTTTACAAGTTTGATGCCTCCTCCTGGTAGCCAGGTTTTGTATTTCCCACAAGTAATGAATGAAGCCCTGTTCTCTCCTCGCAAAGATGGAAATGAAATTATTAGGTAAGCATATTTTCTCAATACACATGCATAAGTATGGGATTTTGTACTGCTGCAGATATGTTCATTTGCACCGACATTAAAGTGACAGTGCACTGTGAGTTTTTTCTCTATCTTTTACTGTGTTCCCTGTAATAAAATGTATCTTCTAGAGTGTATTAAATTGTTTAACGATAGATATGTAGAATTTCACAAACTGTCATCTATTTTCTTCTTAAATGGAAAGAGTCCACAGCTGCATTCATTACTTTTGGGAAAATAAGAACCTGGCCACCAGGAGGAGGCAAAGACACCCAGCCAAAGGCTTAAATGCTCCTCCCACTCCCCTTATCCCCAGTCATTCTGTGCCTTTCACCCCAGGAGGTTGGCAGAGACGTGTTGGTTTTCAGAGTTTTTTTTTCTTTTTGCCACAAGAGTAGCCCATGTCATCTTGTGTTTAGCTGTGTGGCTTGCGCCTCAAGGGTTGTTGGTTCATACCCAGCTGCTGGCGCTGCATGTCCAATTTCTGGTGCGCCTTAGGGTTGCATTCCCCTGGTCAGCTTGCCAGTGTTCCCGTGGATTCCCTGCTCTGCAGGCGAATGGGTTGGCTATGCTTCTGCTTGGCAAGCTATTTGTAGGGGGGTCCTTTTCTAGGACATCTGTGTTGGGAATTTATCTTCCCATTAGCCGGTGGCTTCAGGCCTTGAGGAGTTGTTGCCCTTCTGGCATCATCCCTTTTCTTTAGGGGATATTCTCCCTATATAGATTCTACGGTCTATGGCCTTGTTGTCTGTTTTCAGAGTTGGGTTGTACTCTGTGGGGATTTCTGTGTCCTTACGTTCGTTCCTGTACCTGTTTTGGGATTCTTTGTTCCCCTGTGTTGGATCCCTGAGGCTGGGTTGGTCCAGCTGGGTGTTGATCTGCAGGTCAGGATGGCCGAGCGGTCTAAGGCGCTGCGTTCGGGTCGCAGTCTCCTCTGGATGTGTGAGCTTGTTGAGTCTATCCTGTTAGCTCAGTCTGCTAAGGTATTGATTTTTTTTTCACCTTGCTCCATTGATTTCAGAAGAGGGTTTACTCTTCCTTCGGGTTCTGAGGGTATACTCTCCTTCTTGGGGGTCCTCGATTGAGGTTTTGTGTTCCACTTTTTAGGGACCTGTGTGTAGGTCCGGCGACTTAGATTGCCTGGAGCGTGCCCTCTGTCCTGGGGTTGCTTTTGCGGTGTGTTTCTTGCTTGACTGCTTCTTATTCCTCGCAAGTACCCTCTGTGTCGTCCTTTTATGGACTCTGTGTTCTCAAACTTGGGATTTCTCACCTGGGTGTATTACACACTTTTTCATGGTCGAATTCCTTGGTATTCTATGGTCAGAAACTGGGAGGACTTTGCCTCTTTAGTGGCATTCAATGCTTGCAGGATATTGCAGAGACGTCTGTTCCGTCTCTGTGCCCGGTTTTATCCCCAGTTTTGCTTGGTATAGGAGTGGCCTCCTTTCCCTGTTTGGTCCCTTTGGGTCTCTGTGAGCTGGGCTCACTCTTTGAGGTGTTCTTTTTTGTATTAGGGGACCTTTCGGTTTCCTCGGTTCTCCTTTGCCTTGTCCCCTTGGGGGTTTCGGCTAGTGTTCCCTTCATTTGTTGTGGGTGAGCGGTGGGGAACCGTTTGTTGTGTGACGGTGTCTTCTGGAGGACTGTTGGCTCAGGCGAGTCCTTTTGCGGTCTCTAGTTTGGCTTCTGGACTAACTGCAAGTCAGTGTCATTGGGGCTTTTCCTTTTAAAATTTTCTCGGCTTCAGACGAAGCAGGTTTTTTTTTATTGGGTAGAGGTTCAGGCCTGGTCCCCTCAGTATGGGCCGCCTATTGTACCCTCCCGTCTTGGCATTCAGTGTCCTCTATAGCTTGGGTATTGTTTTCCCAAAAGTAATGAATGCAGACGTGGACTCTTTCCATTTAAGAAGAAAAATATAAATTATGCTTACCTGATAATTTCCTTTTCTTCTGATGGAAAGAGTCCACAGCTCCCCACCTGTAATTTTATGTGGGGCGTCCTTATATTCTTCTGGCACCTTTCACCCTGATATTTCTTCTACTGTTCCTCGTTTCTCGGCAGAATGACTGGGGGATGAGGGGAGTGGGAGGAGTGTTTTAAGCCTTTGGCTGGGGTGTCTTTGCATCCTCCTGGTGGCCAGGTTCTTATTTTCCCCAACGTAACGAATGCAGCTGTGGACTCTTTCCATCAGAAGAAAAGGAAATTATCAGGTAAGCATAATTTATGTTTTTTACACTCAACCAGCCCTTACATTTATTTTGATACCTGCAATTTGTTTTATTAACTGATGGGAACAAGAGTGCATAAACTCTTACCTCAACAGTACAGGAAGTTTGATGGACACAAACCATTAATTTGAATGCACAACATTACCACCTTCAAATACGCTGTGTCATGGCCTTTTGTGGATAATGGCATCAGAGAGGAAGACCACCCTGCTCCAGGTGAAGTTTGGTGTCTGAAGAAATTAATTTCCTTTTCTCCAACATAGGTGTGTCCGGTCCACGGCGTCATCCTTACTTGTGGGATATTCTCCTCCCCAACAGGAAATGGCAAAGAGCCCAGCAAAGCTGGTCACATGATCCCTCCTAGGCTCCGCCTACCCCAGTCATTCTCTTTGCCGTTGTACAGGCAACATCTCCACGGAGATGGCTTAGAGTTTTTTAGTGTTTAACTGTAGTTTTTTATTATTCAATCAAGAGTTTGTTATTTTGAAATAGTGCTGGTATGTACTATTTACTCAGAAACAGAAAAGAGATGAAGATTTCTGTTTGTATGAGGAAAATGATTTTAGCAACCGTAACTAAAATCCATGGCTGTTCCACACAGGACTGTTGAGAGCAATTAACTTCAGTTGGGGGAACAGTGTGCAGTCTCTTGCTGCTTGAGGTATGACACATTCTAACAAGACGATGTAATGCTGGAAGCTGTCATTTTCCCTATGGGATCCGGTAAGCCATATTTATTACGATCGTAAATAAGGGCTTTACAAGGGCTTATTTAGACTGTAGACTTTTCTGGGCTAAATCGATTCATTATTAGCACATATTTAGCCCTGAGGAATCATTTTATCTGGGTATTTTGATATAATAATATCGGCAGGCACTGTATTAGACACCTTATTTCTTAGGGGCTTTCCCAAAGCATAAGCAGAGTCTCATTTTCGCGCCGGTGTGGCGCACTTGTTTTTGAGAGGCATGGCATGCAGTCGCATGTGAGAGGAGCTCTGATACTTAGAAAAGACTTTCTGAAGGCGTCATTTGGTATCGTATTCCCCTTTGGGCTTGGTTGGGTCTCAGCAAAGCAGATACCAGGGACTGTAAAGGGGTTAAAGCTTATAACGGCTCCGGTTCCGTTATTTTAAGGGTTAAAGCTTCCAAATTTGGTGTGCAATATTTTTAAGGCTTTAAGACACTGTGGTGAAAATTTGGTGATTTTTGAACAATTCCTTCATGTTTTTTCGCAATTGCAGTAACAAAGTGTGTTCAGTTTAAAATTTAAAGTGACAGTAACGGTTTTATTTTAAAACGTTTTTTGTACTTTCTTATCAAGTTTATGCCTGTTTAACATGTCTGAACTACCAGATAGACTGTGTTCTGAATGTGGGGAAGCCAGAATTCCTATTCATTTAAATAAATGTGATTTATGTGATAATGACAATGATGCCCAAAATGATTCCTCAAGTGAGGGGAGTAAGCATGGTACTGCATCATTCCCTCCTTCGTCTACACGAGTCTTGCCCACTCAGGAGGCCCCTAGTACATCTAGCGCGCCAATACTCCTTACTATGCAACAATTAACGGCTGTAATGGATAATTCTGTCAAAAACATTTTAGCCAAAATGAACCCTTGTCAGCGTAAGCGTGGCTGCTCTGTTTTAGTTACTGAAGAGCATGACGACGCTGATATTAATATCTCTGAAGGGCCCCTAATCCAGTTTGAGGGGGCCAGGGAGGTTTTGTCTGAGGGAGAAATTACTGATTCAGGGAACATTTCTCATCAGGCTGAATCTGATGTGATTACATTTAAATTTAAGTTGGAACATCTCCGCATTTTGCTTAAGGAGGTATTATCCACTCTGGATGATTGTGAAAAGTTGGTCATTCCAGAGAAACTATGTAAAATGGACAAGTTCCTAGAGGTGCCGGGGCTCCCAGAAGCTTTTCCTATACCCAAGCGGGTGGCGGACATTGTTAATAAAGAATGGGAAAGGCCCGGTATTCCTTTCGTCCCTCCCCCCATATTTAAAAAATTGTTTCCTATGGTCGACCCCAGAAAGGACTTATGGCAGTCAGTCCCCAAGGTCGAGGGAGCGGTTTCTACTTTAAACAAACGCACCACTATACCCATAGAGGATAGTTGTGCTTTCAAAGATCCTATGGATAAAAAATTAGAAGGTTTGCTTAAAAAGATGTTTGTTCAGCAGGGTTACCTTCTACAACCCATTTCATGCATTGTCCCTGTCACTACAGCTGCATATTTCTGGTTTGATGAACTGATTAAGGTGCTCGATAGTGATTCTCCTCCTTATGAGGAGATTATGGACAGAATCAATGCTCTCAAATTGGCTAATTCTTTCACTCTAGACGCCACTTTGCAAGTGGCTAGGTTAGCGGCTAAGAATTCTGGGTTTGCTATTGTGGCGCGCAGAGCGCTTTGGTTGAAATCTTGGTCGGCTGATGCGTCTTCCAAGAACAAGTTACTAAACATTCCTTTCAAGGGGAAAACGCTGTTTGGCCCTGACTTGAAAGAGATTATCTCTGATATCACTGGGGGTAAGGGCCACGCCCTTCCTCAGGATAGGCCTTTCAAGGCAAAAAATAGACCTAATTTTCGTCCTTTTCGTAAAATCGGACCAGCCCAAAGTGCTACGTCCTCTAAGCAAGAGGGTAATACTTCTCAAGCCAAGCCAGCTTGGAGACCAATGCAAGGCTGGAACAAGGGAAAGCAGGCCAAGAAACCTGTCACTGCTACCAAGACAGCATGAAATATTGGCCCCCGATCCGGGACCGGATCTGGTGGGGGGCAGACTCTCTCTCTTCGCTCAGGCTTGGGCAAGAGATGTTCTGGATCCTTGGGCGCTAGAAATAGTCTCCCAGGGTTATCTTCTGGAATTCAAGGGACTTCCCCCAAGGGGGAGGTTCCACAGGTCTCAGTTGTCTTCAGACCACATAAAAAGACAGGCGTTCTTACATTGTGTAGAAGACCTGTTAAAAATGGGAGTGATTCATCCTGTTCCATTAAGAGAACAAGGGATGGGGTTCTACTCCAATCTGTTCATAGTTCCCAAAAAAGAGGGAACGTTCAGACCAATCTTAGATCTCAAGATCTTAAACAAATTTCTCAAGGTCCCATCGTTCAAGATGGAAACCATTCGAACTATCCTTCCTTCCATCCAGGAAGGTCAATTCATGACCACGGTGGATTTAAAGGATGCGTATCTACATATTCCTATCCACAAGGTACATCATCGGTTCCTAAGGTTTGCATTCCTGGACAAACATTACCAGTTTGTGGCGCTTCCTTTCGGATTAGCCACTGCTCCAAGGATTTTCACAAAGGTACTAGGGTCCCTTCTAGCGGTACTAAGACCAAGGGGCATTGCAGTAGTACCTTACCTGGACGACATTCTGATTCAAGCGTCGTCCCTCCCTCGAGCAAAGGCTCACACGGACATCGTCCTGGCCTTTCTCAGATCTCACGGCTGGAAAGTGAACGTGGAAAAGAGTTCTCTATCCCCGTCAACAAGGGTTCCCTTCTTGGGAACAATTATAGACTCCTCAGAAATGAGGATTTTTCTAACAGAGGCCAGAAAGACAAAGCTTCTGGACTCTTGTCGGATACTTCATTCCGTTCCTCTTCCTTCCGTAGCTCAGTGCATGGAAGTGATCGGGTTGATGTTAGCGGCAATGGACATAGTTCCTTTTGCGCGCATTCATCTAAGACCATTACAACTGTGCATGCTCAGTCAGTGGACTGGGGACTATACAGACTTGTCTCCAAAGATACAAGTAAATCAGAGGACCAGAGACTCACTCCGTTGGTGGCTGTCCCTGGACAACCTGTCACGAGGGATGACATTCCGCAGACCAGAGTGGGTCATTGTCACGACCGACGCCAGTCTGATGGGCTGGGGCGCGGTCTGGGGATCCCTGAAAGCTCAGGGTCTTTGGTCTCGGGAAGAATCTCTTCTACCGATAAATATTCTGGAACTGAGAGCGATATTCAATGCTCTCAAGGCTTGGCCTCAGCTAGCGAGGACCAAGTTCATTCGGTTTCAATCAGACAACATGACGACTGTTGCGTACATCAACCATCAGGGGGGAACAAGGAGTTCCCTAGCGATGGAAGAAGTGACCAAGATCATTCTATGGGCGGAGTCTCACTCCTGCCACCTGTCTGCTATCCACATCCCGGGAGTGGAAAATTGGGAAGCGGATTTTCTGAGTCGTCAGACATTGCATCCGGGGGAGTGGGAACTCCATCCGGAAATCTTTGCCCAAGTCACTCAGCTGTGGGGCATTCCAGACATGGATCTGATGGCCTCTCGTCAGAACTTCAAAGTTCCTTGCTACGGGTCCAGATCCAGGGATCCCAAGGCGGCTCTAGTGGATGCACTAGTAGCACCTTGGACCTTCAAACTAGCTTATGTGTTCCCGCCGTTTCCTCTCATCCCCAGGCTGGTAGCCAGGATCAATCAGGAGAGGGCGTCGGTGATCTTGATAGCTCCTGCGTGGCCACGCAGGACTTGGTATGCAGATCTGGTGAATATGTCATCGGCTCCACCTTGGAAGCTACCTTTGAGACGAGACCTTCTTGTTCAGGGTCCGTTCGAACATCCGAATCTGGTTTCACTCCAGCTGACTGCTTGGAGATTGAACGCTTGATTTTATCGAAGCGAGGTTTCTCAGATTCTGTTATCGATACTCTTGTTCAGGCCAGAAAGCCTGTAACTAGAAAGATTTACCACAAAATTTGGAAAAAATATATCTGTTGGTGTGAATCTAAAGGATTCCCTTGGGACAAGGTTAAGATTCCTAGGATTCTATCCTTCCTTCAAGAAGGATTGGAAAAAGGATTATCGGCAAGTTCCCTGAAGGGACAGATTTCTGCCTTGTCGGTGTTACTTCACAAAAAACTGGCAGCTGTGCTAGATGTTCAAGCCTTTGTTCAGGCT